>NC_041400.2:137591688-137784188 GCF_900747795.2 Erpetoichthys calabaricus | reverse complement strand
CCAGATCTCTTTCTGTCAAGAGTTTTTTTTCCAGTTTCCAATTGCCTTTGGATTTTGTAGGACACTGCACTCACTGACACTTTGATAATTTCTGCAATTTCTTTAAATGAAAGGCCTGCACATCTAAGGGTAATAATGCTCAGTCTCATTTCATTTGTTAATTGCTGTTGTTGTCTTGCCATTATCACTGGAATTTACAACTTTCTACAGTGTAATATTGTCCAAGTAGTATTTCAGAGGGTGTAGTAGCACAGTCTGTTACAACTCTGCTTTAAGACAGATAGAGGGTTCTTAAGTAGTCAGCAATAGTTGGGACACCTGTGAAAACTGTTTGCTTCAGACTGCAAGGCTTAATTAACTTTAATTGCTGCAGAACATCTGTAGATTGTAACCTATTAATTGCTCCTTGAAGAAGGCTCATGTGTAATATTCTTTAATTTCCCTTTATTCAGTTTTTGCTAACCTAAAATTTTAATTTAAACCTCTAGCAGTTTACTGCTTACCTTTTCACCATTTCAAGTCATTTATTGCATTTGAATTGATTACCGGTAAATGTAAAGAAAACCTGGAAAAACCAGGGACTGTTCTTGCCTCCCCCATCTAAGGATTGTTCCTGCCTCTCGCAAGACGCTTGCTGGGACAAATGCGACCCTGAATGGAATAATTTATTGCAGCATTACTGTCTCTGTCAAACATAACAACCCCGAATTCCTGTCCTCCCGTTTTCTTTGTCCACGTAACCAATCGCTACACAATGAGCTCTGTAATAAATGTAAAACCAGCTATACGCTTAGAATGCCGATTCCTCAAAACCTTTATGGAACAATGAAAAATCTTTGTTATACATGTTTAATAATTCCATCCATCCAGGATTGTGCCAGTCCCAGCAAGTATCAAGCATGAAGCAGGAACAATCCTTGGATAAGGCGCAAACTCATCGCTACCACTGCGCCTTCACATGTTTAATTATTAGCAGTATACATTATTTAAACAAAGTTAATGATTTATCTGTAAAATGTTATATGCATACTTTAATTGATATTCATCACGAAAATGACATCAAGTATACACCCTAGTATTCTAACAGTACACAGCTCCAAGAGGATAGCTCTTGGAAATCGAAATTGACCTAGAAGCCAGTCATCATCATCCGTAAATACGCACTCTCTTCTATTGAATTAAACTGAATTCCTTTATTATCATTGTAGGGCACAATGAGATTCAATATGCAAATCCTTGCAAAAACTTTTTTTTTGTAAACAATTTTTTATTGAAGACGTGTCATATTTAAATTTTGAGAAAAAAACAAAACAAACAAAAAACAAAAAAAAAACACATCCACCCAAAACCCACCCACCCCGGAGCTATTTAAGAAGATAGATGCTAATTTAGGACTGATGGTACACATGGTCACTGACAGGGCCAAGAGGCCCACACAGCCGGTTGAGAAAAGAAATCCAATAGAAAACTGTGGAGCTTGAAATCAAGATTGTAAAAAGCCAAGAAAGAGACAGATACAGGATTCTTCATAAATGTGTGTGGCTTTATGCCAAGTTCAGTTTTTATACATCGCAATGCGAGAGTGGAAACGGGCAACATAACATTTTTATGCATACATGCGATAGATAGATAGATAGATAGATAGATAGATAGATAGATAGATAGATAGATAGATAGATAGATAGATAGATAGATAGATAGATAGATAGATAGATAGATAGATAGATAGATAGATAGATAGATAGATAGATAGATACTTTATTAATCCCAATGGGAAATTCACATACTCCAGCAGCAGCATATCGATAAAAAACAATATTAATTAAAGAGTGATAAAAACACAGTGCAAGTTAAAAAGTGCAAGGTGGAGAGTGCGAGGCAGGTATAACAGTCAATAACATTGTATAATGTTACCGTTTACACCTCCTCTGAGTGGAATAAAAGACTTACATAGTGTGAGGGAGGAATGATCTCCCCAGTCTGTCAGTGGAGCAAGACAGTGACAGCAGTCTGTCGCTGAATCTGCTCCTCTGCCTGGAGATGATACTATTCAGTGGATGCAGTGGATTCCCCATGATTGACAGGAGCCTGCTCAGCGCCCTTCACTCCGCCACTGATGTCAAACTGTCCAGCTCCGTGCCTACAATAGAGCCTGCCTTCCTCACCAGTTTGTCCAGGCATGAGGCATCCCTCTTCTTTATGCTGCCTCCCCAGCACACCACCGCGTAGAAGAGGGTGCTTGCCACAACCGTTTGATAGAACATCTGCAGCATCTTATTGCAGATGTTGAAAAACGCCAGCCTCCTAAGGAAGTATAGTCTTCTCTTGCACAGAGCATCAGTATTGGCAGTCCAGTCCAGTTCATCATCCAGCTGCACTCCCTGGTATTTATAGGTATTTATTATAGGTATTTTTAGGTCTGTACCCTTTGCACACAGTCACCTTTGATAATACACAAGGCCTTAGATCTGTCAAGTTTTGCACTCAGCCAGAGTGACCATCCTGTTTGTGGTTACCTTTCTTACAATGTCCTTTCTCTCATGGTTGCTCAATTTGGCCAGATCTTAGAAGAGTCAGGGTTGTTCCACACTTCTTCCATTTAAGTATTATGAAGGCAACTGGGCTCTTGGGAACCTACAATGCTGCAGGAATTTTTTGTAGCTGTTCCTTAGCACAATACCGTCTCTAAGTTAAGCAGACAATTGCTTTTTTTGCTCCGATACATATTGTTAACTGTGGGACATTTAATAGAATGCAAGCTTTTCCTAATCATATCTAATCAATTGAATTAACCACAGGTGGATTCCAAAGAGGTGTAGAAACATCTCAATGATGATCAATAGAATGTGGTGTACCTAAGCCAAAATGCCAGTGTCATAGAAAAGGGTTTAAATGCTTGTGTGTGATATCTTAGCTTTTTATTTTCAATAAATGTGTAAAACAAAAATCCTGTTTTCACTTTGTCATTATGGTGTACTGAGTTTTGCTTGATGGGTGGAAAATGAATTTAAATGATTTTAGCACAAGGCTGCAACATAGCAAAAATGTGGACTAGTGAAGGGGTCTGAATACTTTCTGTACAAAGAGCAATGGACGGTCAAAAAGAGTGATATGGCCAGATTAACAATCCTTAATCATTTTCTACAAAAATATGTGAGTATATGAAACATGGACAGAAAAAAAAAACGGGACCCGACTCGAATATAAGCCGAAGGTGACGTTTTTCAGCACATTTTGGGTGCTGAAAAACTCTGCTTATATTCGAGTATATATGGTACACATTATATACACATACAAACAGTAAAGCACTCTTAATTCTAATTCTAGGTTTTACGTACTATGACATAACCAATGGTCTACACAGGTTGTTAATATTACAAAAATTTAACCTCAAGAGGGGAAACAACACTGAACAAATTCTATTGCAACATTTTACTCAAAAAAAAAGAGAAAAAAAAACAGCTTTTAAAGTTTTTAGCTATGGTGTATCAGAATGAGGACACCTTTTCACCGACTTCCTGCCTGTATTATTCATGATTTATTATTCACAAAAAACACTTGAGTAAGAGAACAGATTTATATATCATGGTAGTATAAATTCTTTTTTGGAAATTTCATTTTTCTTATTTTAACCACTTCTGTTTTTTGTTCTTCTGAAAATAGAAACAGTTTTTCATATGTGCTTTGATACAAGTTGTTAAAATGATTTAAATAAAAAATGAAATATATGTAACACCATACATGTTGCATTAGAGCTCAAATGACTTGATGTTTCATTCCCATTGGTAAGAAGGCACTCTTATTGGTATTAACAATTGGATTGGAGTGGGGGAGAATTGGCATGTCATAGAAATCATCAAAAGGGGATAACGTACTTCCTTGATGTTTCATTGATGAGCCGATTACATCTCCAGAGGGCTTATCAGTGATAAATGGTGTCCCAGGTACACACCCCTTTTAGTGCTACATCCTCTTCAATGTTTCTTCATTTTGCACCTCATATGTTTTCTTTCCTCTTATTCCAAAGCCAAATGCTGTTTTTTCTTCTGCAGTACTTGCCAAGGACTTAATGTCAAGTTGGAGCATGTGAACTTTCACTCCCATCTTCTTCAGAAGTCTGGTAGTTGATGAAGCAACAAGTCCCCTGCAGCAAATCTTTGTTTTCCACATCGCTGGACTGCCTCTACTGCTAGTTTGGTGTACCTCAATTTCTTTCTCACATATGCGACTTTGAAATGAGATATGACATTTATAATAATTAGGCTCATTAAGGCAGAAAGAAGCAAAAAGCATATATTTAAAGTAACAGATTCACACCACGCTTTAGGGCACTCAAAGCCATGATTACCTCAAACCTAGATCTCTGTCCCAGAACTTACTGCTGCTCTGCAGTGTGCGTGGTGAAGACATTGAACATATTTTAACAGGATTCTGTATCAATACCAATGACCCAACTCCACAAAACATAGAAAACAGATATTAATCTAAACACAGGACTCTGAAATGGTGCCATACAAATAGCAGAAAAAATGTAACATATTTGCTTACTCCACAAAAGGATATCAATTCAATTGGCTGTGACAAAATATTTACATACAAGGAATACAATACTCCTCTGTCATCCTTTTTTAGGGGTTCTGTAAAGAAGACCATAGTAGATCTATGGCACATCACTATAAAAAAGGTTTAACAAAGTCTAAGAAGTCCTACGGTTGTCATGTGAACATGTGAGTTAGAAAAGGCATATAAGTTACCAGAATTAAATAAGTTTTTATTTCATCTGGTCAGAGCAAAGCATGCGGTTAGCCATTTTTCAAGTTATGATGGGCCAACTGAACACTACTAAAAAAATAATGAACACTGTGCTATTTTTAATCCCCAATTAAATAAAATCCCTGCAAGAGTAATTTTTCCCAACAATGTTTACAGAGTATTTCACTTTTTATTAACGATCACAATTCCAGTGGGTCACAAGTTTACATACACTTTATTAATATTTGGTAGCATTGCCTTTAAATTGTTTTAACTTGAGCCAAACATTTTGGGTAACCTTCCACAAGCTTCTTAAAATAATTTGCTGGAATTCTGGCCTATTCCTCTAGGCAGAACTGGTATAACTGGGACAGGTTTGCAGGTCTCCTTGCTTGCACACGCTTTTTCAGTTCTGCCAACAAATTTTCACTTGGCTTTATGAAGGCCACTCCAATACCTTGACCTTGTTGTCCTTAAGCCATATTGCAACAGCTTTGGGGTCATTGTCCATTTGGAAGACCCATTTGCAACTGAGCCTCAACTTCCTTGCTGGGACATTGCTGCAGCATATCTGCATAATTTTCAATCCTCATGATGCCATCTATTTTGTGAAGTGCACCAGTTTCTCCGGCAGCAAAGCACACCCACAACATGTTGCTCCCACTGACATGCTTGACAGTGGGATGGTGTTCTTTCGCTTGCAAACCACACCCTTTTTCCTCTAAACATAACAATGGCCATTATGGACAAACAGTTCAATCTTGGAATCATCAGACCACAGGACATTTCTCCAAAAGGTAAGATCTTTGTCCCCATGTGCCACTGCAAACCACAGTCTGGCTTTTTTATGGTGGCTTTGGAGCAGTGGCTTCTTCCTTACTGAGCAGCCTTTCAGGTTATATCGATATAGAACTCGTTTTAGTGGATTAGATACTTGTCTACCTGTTTCTTCCAGCAACTTCACAAGGTCATTTGCTGTTGTTCTGGGATTGATTTGCACTTTATATGCCAAAGTACAATCTTATCTAGGAGACAGAATGTGACTCCTTCCTAAGCATTATGATGACTGTGTGTACCCATGGTGTTTATACTAATGTATTAATGTTCGTACAGATGAACGTGGAATCTTCAGGTATTTGGAAATTGCTCCCAGGGATGAGCCAGGTTTGTGGAGGTCCATAGTTGTTTCTGAGGTCTTGGTTGATTCCTTTTGATTTTCCCATTATGGTAAGCAAAGGCAGTGAGTTTGATGGTGGGCCTTAACAAACAACTCAAATTAGGCCACTTGGCCATCAGAAGCTAATTGTCTAATTGCCTAAAGGCTTGTCACTTTTTTTCTGGAATTTTCCAAACTATTTAAAGGCACAGTTAACAAAGTGTATGTAAACTTGTGACCCATTAGAATTGTGATATAGTCAATATAGTCTGTGAACATTGCTGGAAAAAAATATTTTTGCTCTATATACAGTAGATGTCTTAAACAAAATGCCTAACTTATAGTTTGTTAGTATAAATTCTGTGGAGGGGTTAAAAAGTGAGTTTTAAAGAATTCACCCTAAGTGTATATACACTTCTGACTTCAACTGTAGGTTTTTGCAGAAGCCCAATAAATAAATAAATAAATATTACAACAAACAACAATTCCTCCTCTACCCCCAATACAGACCAGAATTACTAAAAAGAAAGAAAATTCTAACTTGTGTTAAAAATACAAAGAGCATTCATAGTCAAAGCACACAGCATTATGAAGGAGTATTGCCGTTGGCATAAAGGATATCCGTTAGCAGTTTCTTGACACACACACCTTTTGAATAATTTATTGACTTAAAATACTCTGCTCTGTCCTTTCTTATATAGTTCCTCTGTATGTTATTGATGTGGACCCACAAGTACTTTCAGCAGTGCACCATCTCTACCTCCACTCCCTGAATAGTGACTGAGCATAGTGACTCTTTGGTATGACTGAAATGAATAAGTAGTTCCTTAGGTTTGCTGATGTTAAGTTGCAGACAATTGTCTTTTACTCTGAATGCTGTAAAGGTCTGTCAGGTTGAGTATACAAGAAACATTTTTAGTTACTTGATAAACTTGGCTGTTATTGCTGTTGTTGCTATAGTACCAAAATGTGGGAGCTCTAAGATTACCCTCAACCACATCTACTTTTGCATGACAATGTTTTTGCATCTTCTTTTTCTTAAATAAATTCGCTATGCCCCCTAGGAAACCAAATTTGCTTTCTATAACCTCAATTATTGGTCTCATTAATAAGTCTGCAAATAGTGAGCCACTTGGCAGTCTCTTTCTCTAGTTACAATAGTTTCCAATTACAAAATTGCAATTACAATTACAGTGTTTATGTATTTACAGTACATTTTTCATTTTAGCACAGAAGCTTAAAAACTTGCAATTTCCAAAAGTAAACATAAAGCAAAACTCAAACTATGAAGGTTGTCTCAAGGCAAGTTGAAAAACATTTTCTATAAATCAGACAACTAGCATGGAGCTGTTTCATGTGTTATTTTACCATAACTGTAAATATCACTGATAAATTTTTAAGTATGTCATACTAGATGTTTAAAGAGGCACCTCATAATATAATAAAAAATACCTGTCATACAGAGAAACACAGGAAAATGAACACACAAAATTAGCAGCCTGCCACAGATCCGTGATCTAAACACTGTGCCCAATGCAGCTAGATGACAACAGTTGAGTTTTTAGGTTCGTATCTCAGCCTGATCATGGTATGGTGAATTTTAATTGCATATTCTTGATTTCTGATGTCAGATCAAACAATCTCAGTGATAATGAGTATTGGTCCTCTTGAAGTGCATTGTCCCCTTGTTTAAATTGGTGCCTTAAGTCTCATGCTGCCAGGATAGACAACCTAGACTATTTTAAAAAATGATGAGAGATTATTAGTTACTTTGTTTCAATATCCAGTTAGTTCAGTTGTGGTTCACAGTGCAAACTTTCAAGCAACCCAGAGCTTAACAATAAACTGTGTTGGCATGTCATAGACTTCTTTAATTGGGTAAAAACAGATCCACTGCACCATGATGCCCAGTGTTATAATGTTAATTAAATTTAAATTTAATTCAACTTTAATATGTTTAATGCAAAGTGGTATTATTTCTATTTGTCTATAATAAGTGCTAGTTCCTTATTCTTGATAAAGCAGATAACCTTCTGAAACCTTTGTATATATAGTTATGTATCAAAGCTTTGAAATTTAGAAGAATTTAAGAAGTTCAACCCTCAAGTTGAATTATTTGTTCAGTTTATTCTTATAAGGTGCTCTTCACTGAGAACAGTACCAAGAATAGGTCCAAACACAAGTTGTAATAAAAATAATTATTTGCTCCTTTCTTGTGGTGGATGCCAAGTGACTAACAGTACACACACTATCCTACATGAATTTCCCATTGGGATTAATAAAGTATCTATCTATCTATCTATCTATCTATCTATCTATCTATCTATCTATCTATCTATCTATCTATCTATCTATCTATCTATCTATCTATCTATCTACATATAGAGATGTCTCATTAGATGATAATGATGATTCTGCCATTACAACCCAATTTCAAAAGTAGATGTACTGTATATTTCAGGCAACCAAGAAAAATAGCATTTTAAATGTGCAAAAATATACACATTTAATTTTAGTTTATAAAATAAGCTATATGTTTTGTAATAGCTCCACTCAAATAAGAAGAAGAAGAAACAGCCTTTTTCAAAACTTAGATTTATTTATAATGGAGACAGCTGCCCACAGAGCTTTCAGTTGTTGGCATTTATCTCTGATAATTACTTACAGCATTACATTTGAAATAGCAAGATAAAAGCACCAGAGGTCAAAATGAAAAAAAAAACAGGTTTCTTGCAGTTTCAATGCCACACAAAGCAGTTAGATACTAAAATATTCTGTTCCCCTTTGGGGCAACTCTTCTTGTTGGATGCAATTAGATTATTTCATGAAAAGGTCGCTGTTGTGCCACAGACAATACAATTATAAGGCATATGTCCTTAAGCATTATAAAGCAGAGTGACAAGAAGATTCATTTCTAAATAAATAAGCTAATCAAAAAAGTTTTCAAAATGATCCCTGTATTAAATTGGCTTTTCAGAAAAGATTACGTACTATTGGAAAATGTACAAACGTCCATCAGATATAAAAAATCCTGCACGATTTGAACAAAAAGCAATAAGTGACTGTGCTCCCTGCATTCTTTACGTATATCTGTGGGTGATTGGGCCATGAACAAATTATTAAAAGCTGTTGCCAGAAAATGCAGCTAATCTGAGAAGAGATATCAACACACTAAAACTGACTGCAACTTATTTATAAGACCCCTGGCAAAATGACAAAACAAAGACAAATCAGGGTGCATTTTTTGAAGCACATGAAAGATTCAAAAGTAGTTCTGTACAGCTTTCTAATAACATAGTAAGGATTTCATCCAACCACCCTAAAACCCCCACCCAATCAACTCCCATTCACTCTGCCTGTCTCCTGAGGAGGTTTTCCACTTTATAGCATCGCTTACAGACTCACATCAATGAATTGCTAGCATGTTGGCTGCATTTTTGGCAGCCACTTAAAATAATTACTGGACTGCCCAATGTCAAGTGACTGAATGTCAAAGAAGCTATTATACATTATTTATATTTATTTTGTGGCATGTTAAGGATAATATTTATTCATTCTTTTGATGCCAATTTTAAAAGTAGGCTTAACCACGTATACTGTAATATTTGTTTTCAACTATGTCATATGAATCTGGTGGGCAGAAACCTTAATACATTTATAAGATTTTTGTGTGAATCTATTCACAATTGCAGCACTTCAATTTGTGCCATTTTTTCAATTTATAACTGGTTTATCTTATGGTAAAATTGAGCCAATGATTGTCCTGATTTATTCTGTGACAGATAATGAACAGGTTTGTGAAAGAAATGCTCAACATATACTTAATTGATAAATAACACTCTTCAATATTCTCCCAAATTATGACATATCAGTCCTCCTACACTAATTTACTACATATTCTGTATATGTTGTAAATCTATATACTGTACATATGGTGAAGAAAATATTCACCCATCCATCATCTTTCATTCCTGAGTCACACCCTGTCACAGCAAAAAGGCAGGGATCAGTATTGGATAGGGTGAGAGTACATTATAGAGCAGACTAAAACATTCAATTCAGAGACTGGAGTCATAAGTGAACCTAACACACATAGCAACAGGATGTAGGAGGAAAACCAGAGAACTCTGAGAAAAACCTACTTAGACACAGACACAATGTGCAAACTCCATGAAGACAATAACTGAGCTGTAGATTCAAAGCCATGCTCTTATAGTTATGAGCCTGTAGCACCAACCACTGTGCTACTGTTCCACCAAAATATTTACTTGGTTTAAACACAATTACAATGCTCCGCAGTTTTCTACTAACTATATAAAAAAATGGAAAACAATACACTAGAACTTTACCTTATTTGAGAGATATATGTGCTATAACTGAAAAATGACAAGGAGTGATTTCTCCTAATTCACAATGAAATTGGTGTACCCAATATCATTAACATGTATAAAATGCATATATGAGAATAGCCTCAAATAGAAATGAAAATTAACTTCAATTTACCCTTTCCCATGTACAGTAATGAGCTCCAAAAATGAAACTACAGGAAGCATACCACCATGTATGAATCCAATACAGCCAAATTTAGAAGAGAGTGCTGTTTCACAAATATTACAGTTAATGATGTGAGATCTATATATTAGAAAATGTATACAGTTAATAAGGGAGAGTCATATTATGGGAGAAGCACATACTATTCAATTTTCTTGACGTTCCTGAGACAACAGGAACTATGTAGTTCTTCTAGTGAGGGGAGAGGACAGCCGACTATCCACTGGGTGACCTTAATGACCCTGCGGAGCTCTTTCCTCTGTGCTACTGGAGAACCACGCACAGAGACAATAGACCAGGATGCTCTGTACTATGCAGCGGTAAAAGGACACCAGCAGTTTCTCAGGGATATTGTTCTTCCTGAGAACCCTCAGGAAGTAGAGTCTCTTTTGGTCCTCCTCATTACCTCAGGAGTGTTTGTGTTCCCCAGGTCAAGTCCTCCCTAATGGTGACTCCCAAGAAGCGGAAGTCTAAGACCCTTTAAATTAAACAATGAATATTCAAATTCAATGACACCGATAAGTGATCAATGCTGGACAGTGCCAAAGGATGTGAAAAGTACATGGAAAAAAGAAAATAAAAATCTGAAGTAATTTATGTCGTTTGACATACTTTTGCATAGTCAAAATGTGTGCATTATTAACAATGGCTTCCTGGAAATGGATGCATGGAATGCAAACTCTGTGTGTTTGAATGAAAGACAGGTTTCTTCACCAGTGAATGTGGGGTAGGGGGCACAGACCTATCCAGTACTGATCACTTATTGGTGTACTGTAGTTGAGTTTCAAAATTCAATATTTTATTACCATTCTTCTTTTAACTTCACCTGTTTGTTGTCTGGTACAAATCTTGTAAATCGATATTCAACCCACTTCCTATTGTCCAAATGACTTGAAATTTTGCACACTTACTCACTTCAATACATGAATGACAATACATGAATTAATAATCAGTTTCACTAATTGATCAATTAATCCATGTTAATTAAGAAATGAAATTTTTATATGAAGAATAGTTAGATTTCACCAATTGATGGGATTAGTAACGGATAGATATATTAAAGGAAGTGTTAAAATATTGATTACAAAATTATACTAAAACAAACTCAAGACTAAAAAGTTGAAAATAATATATATATAAAAAAATACTTTTTAAAAACCACACTTATATTAAGTTAAAAAGTGTACGAAAAAATAAAAAATCACCTCCATACAAGTGAAGATGATCCATTTCTAGCAATTAAATCCAACAACGTAGATTGCGAGGTTGGAGGTGTTTATATTTTGTCTCCTGGCACTGTCTGTTCACTCATTTTTAACTAGCTACACAAGCTTAACTTGGGAACCATGTAAACCATGTTTGCCTATATTAGAATGAATATATTACAAAATATGCTTTTGATGTAAACAATGTGTCACATCCTGTCAATCAGAGGTGAAAAGGACTTCCAAAATGAGAGTTCAAAATGAAGAGCCACAGAAGATGCAGATTTCAGTACTCAGCAGACTCGAATCAACAAATATGCCGAATGACATCAGTAGATGTTGGAAGATGTACAGCGTTCGCCATCTCACAGCTTCTCCTAACTAATTAAATAAAGGAAGTTTGTCTGTGTACTCAAATAAATGCAAAGAGCAAACATGAAGGTTGTTCTTGTGTTACTGAGCAACACATAATGAACAAGTACTGGCTGCTTTGTTTTATTTTATTTTACAATCCTAACATATGTAAATGAATATTTTACAAAGTTTCCATATCAAAATATTGCAACATCCATAAGGATGTACAGTACAAGAAAGTAAACATAACAGGTAAACCAGGTCTTTGTGATGTTTTAGCAAAAAGCAAATAGCCTTTCCTACAAATATTACAGTAAACTAACATTTAAAAGAAAGTAACGACTTAAGAGTATTTTTTCTGTCTAGCATACATATAATATCTCAAAATATAGGTACAGTGTATATTATAAATAGCATACACTGGTGAGAAATGGTGAATTTTTAGAAAGAGTTAAAGATGACTCAAAGAGGTTCTTTCAATATTTTATTACTAAAAGTTCAGTCAAGAAGGAGAAGATTTAAAATATACTGGAAGTGAAATAGTAAAATGATCTAAGCCTGAATTTTTATGTTTTTACATTTAAAGAAGTGGGTTAACCTCCCTACAGTAATAAGGTCTCTTAAGGAGGTACTTAGTGATTTGGAAAAAAAGGGAGAAGTACTGCTTAAATTAAATAAGACAGAATCTAAAAATAATTAATAGGACCAGACAAAATATATCACCGTATGCTTCAGATAGTTAGTTAGTGCATATATAAACCCTTGACATATTTTCTGAAAGCCACTACACAGTGGGGAAATTCATAAGGACTGGAAAACAGGAATATATATCCTGTTATATAAAAAAGATGATTGGGAAGATCCAAGTAACTATTGGCCAATAAGCTTAATCTACATCATGTGTAAATTAATGGATGAAATTATTAAGTAAAAAACTGAGCATCACATGGCGGCAACAACAGGAAATTTACTTAACTGTCAACATGGGCCGAGATGGGGGTGGTTGTAGTTTAATAATACGCTGGAATTTTACAATGAAGCAACAAAAGGATATGAAAGGTGCATATGATATTATTTATCTTGATTTTCAGAAGGCACCAGATAAGGTTCCACATGACAGGCTGGCAATTAAACTGAAAGAAGAAGGAGTTCAAGTTGTATTGTATTGCATTGCATAGATCAGTGCAAAACTGGTTAAAACACAGGAAGAAAAGAGTTATGGTGTGAGGAGCAGAATAGAAATAGGTGATGTTAAAAGTGGTGTCCCTCGGGGATCAGTCCTAGAACTGCTACAATTTCTAATATACATAAAAGATCGGTATAGGAGTGTAAGTAACAAGCTGGTTACGTTTGCAGGTGATACCAGGCTAGGCGTGATTGCAGATAATTTACAATCAGCAGAATCATTATAAAGGGACTGGGACAGAATACATGCTTGGGTGGGTTTGTGGCTATTTTGATCTCCAGGCTACAAAGACATAGTACCACTAGAAAAAGTCCAGAGAAGAGTGACTAGGCTGATTCCAGTTATGAGGAAAGGAGTTGAACCTTTCCAGTTTACACAAATAGAGATTAAGAGGTGACATGATTAAAATTTTTAAATTATGAAAGGAATTACTACAGAAGATCCAGGCCATTACTTTAAAATGAGATCAATAGAAACACAGTGGCACAGCTAGGAAACTTGTTAAAGGTAAAATTCACATAAACATTAGAATTTTTTTTCTTAACACAAAGAACTATAGACACATGGAATAAATTACCAAATAGCTTGGTAGACGAAAACAACATTTATTTATATAGCACATTTTCAACATTTATAACAACATAGCTCAAAGTGCTTTACAAGAAGACCAAGAAAAAGTACAAAAAGTAATATGCAAGGTCAGATAGCCAGGAGGACAGAAAAAACAAACAAACAAAAAATCTGCAGGGGTTCCAAGGCCAAAAGACCAATCAGTCCCCAGTGGGCATTCTATCTGATATAAATGTTTCCAACTCAGTCATCTTAGCTTACATGCTTCACATGATGAAGGTGGTCTCATGGACATCTGAGATACCTGCCTTCATTATGTCATCACAGGAGGCTGCATGGTGACTTAATCAGGTGAACCAAAACAGACAGCACATAATAGTGGGGGTTAGTACAGATTGTGGATCTCTGAAGAACATCATAATTCTATGCCCATATAGCATGTTAAGAATACAACTAAAATGTAGCTACGAAAAAGCCATACTAAAAAAATGGGGTTTTTAGTAGTTTTTTAAAAATGTTCCACAGTAAGTAGGAAATGGTAGAACATGGTTTGTTCAGGTCACCCAGCCATTTCAGATTCTTACTCTCATGGTCATTCCTCATTTCAGTGCATTTCACCAACAACTGTAATGTGGCCACTTAAAAGACTGCTAGGTTATTGCCATAAAGGAGTCTAAGGTGAGAAATGTCAATAGGCCCTTGAAACAAAGCTCTCACAGTTACACAAAGAAAAAGTTCACAGCAATCAGCAGCACATATGCTGACATGGATCTATGTGTACTTATCTGGTAATCCTTTTATTAAAAAAACCATCAGAAACACTGAAATGTCCAAAGACAAACTAACAACTGATGAGAATAAAGAGAACACCACTGCAAGTGACGGAGTTTCAATCTCTGTTCCACATGTCAATACATATATTTGTTTTCAACAATTAAAGATATTAACGAAGAGATTAATTAAAATATTATCTATACCTACTAGATATTGTACTATCAGGAGTCTGAACCTCCACATTTTTTCAGTTTTTATTTACATTTAAGTAGTTCAAGTCCAGTGAATAACCTGAAATCGTACAGAATTAAGCAGTAAACTACCAAAAGTTAAAAAAAACAAAAAACAAACAAGGCTTCCAAAAACTTCTCAGAATATATATAAAGGCTTTTTTATAGAATGAGTAATGGTTTAACAATTTACAGTTTATCTGCTGTAATGGAAGTTAATTAAGCCGAAAGTTGATGCAAACAATTCCTACTTGTATCCAAACTTTTGTTGATTACTTACAAACCCTCTTTGTATAAAAGCAGTGTTGGAACAAACTGTATTTTGACACTGTTTGAAACATTGTTTGGAAAACATTGCCATCATAATGGCGAGAAAAAAAAACCACATGAACAAAGAAAGACAGACAGACCATTATAATTTTAATAGTGTAGATCTTTCCTTTAGAGAAACTGTAAAGAAAGCCAAGGTGGTAGCACAGTTTCCTACACCATCAAAAGGAACTTGGAAACTGGAGGAAATTCTGACAGGAACTGGTCTGCCAAACCCAAAGCCACAACAGAATCAGAAGACAAGCTTCTGAGAGCCAAAAGACTGTTGTATAGGCACCTCACAGGAAAACAGCTTCATGCACCGGTTATAAAGAAATTGAGTCATTATTGTGCATTCTAAGTCACATTTACAGTAAGTTAAATAATGATAAAATTTATTAAAAATCTAAGCAGCAGATATGAAAAAATGTGTTTGGCACTAAAACCAGCCCTGTTAAATGTTACAATGGATCTATATATAAAAATTTAGAATTTTCCCTTTACGACTAAAATGCTACAGTAAGATTTATATGAAAACTAGAATACACAAAAGCATGGCATTTTTTTCCTCCAGTTGGTGCTTGACTTTTTCTAAATGGTCTTCAAAGATTTAAACATCTGTAAATCAGTCAAGTGTTTTTGAAAAACCCTGTAAAATTAGCTGCAAATAAAATATTCCTTCTGTGATTTATTTTTATTATTAAACTAGCACAAGGGTTAGAATTCAGTTTACTTTTAAGTATTTGATTAAACATGCAAAAAGCATTAGACAATTGAGAACATCAAAGGTAACTATAAGATACTTTAATTTATAATGCTGTTAAAACTACATATCAGACTACCCATAATGAGCTATTCAACAACCAACAACCAAGTAAACAGCCTGTTATTCATGTTGTAGAATTAAAAAAAAAAAGCATAAATTACACATGGAATGTGTAAAAATACACAAGCATAATGAAACATTTATGGTAACAGATTTAAGTAGAGATCAAAAGAATCTATACTAATAAAAGTCAAAGCCCTCACTCACTGACTCACTCATCACTAATTTTCCAACTTCCCGTGTAGGTAGAAGGCTGAAATTTGGCAGGCTCATTCCTTACAGCTTACTTACAAAAGTTAAGCAGGTTTCATTTCGAAATTCTACACGTAACAGTCGACAACGTCCGCCATGTTAAACTTTCTTATTTATGGCCCCATCTTCACGAAATTTGGTAAGCGGCTTCGCTGCGCTAACTGAAACTGATGTACATACTTATTTCGGTGGTATGACACCACTGTCGGCCGCCATATTGAACTTTCCAACGGTCTTTGTTACTTATGGGCCCATCTTCAAGAAATTTGGTACGCGGGTTCCCAACGCTAACTGAATCCTACTTATGAACATATATACGTCCATAGCCTGTAGCTTGGTCGCCGTGTGAGGCGGCGTTGGGTCCCCCATCCCCACGCCTCCCACGTAGTTGGCTGCCTGCCTATATAAGGCCGTCCGTCGCTCCGGTCTCTTCATTCCCTTCCTTGCTTTGCCACGGTATTCATGTCTCCCTGCTGATAACTGCAGCCTTTTTATTTAATCCATGGCTTCTCCGCTGTTTTATTGTTCGTTTATTATGACTATAGTTATTGTGTAGGTATTTTAGACTTAGTTTATATTGTTCAGGTACCCATTTCCTTTATCATTCCAACCGTACCCCCATTAACATGTCTATCGAGGTGATCACCATCGATCAAAGTACTGTCACTTACTGCATGGTTTCCATGCCCGGAGATGGCGACTGCCTTTTCCATTCTCTGTGTTACATATTGCACGGCCATATCAAGCTCACTCTTGATATCCGGAGGAACATTGTGTCTTATGTATTGAATGACTGCGACAGGTTCAAGGTGTGGACTGATGACGGTACAGGAGATAATTATACTACACAGGAGCACTATAAGAGTGAAATGCTTAAGCCCTTCACCTATAGTTTTGCATGTGAGTTGATGGCTGCCGCTGAATGGTTCGGATGTCACTTTCAAGTGCACCAAAATAGCCAAATATTTTACACCTTTGGACAACCGCCAATGCCTCTTAAACATCTTAGATTCACAGGTGACGATTTGAGTAGTGGACACTTTGATGTTTATGAATGTTTAAACTCTCAAAGGCTGGATGCGAAGTTATCGATAAAACCCATTTCAATTCAAACACCTCCAATTTCCAGTAAGGCTCTGCTTCACAATGACAATAAGTCTCAGGGACAGACCCTACAAAAGGCTGGCATTGATTTGAGGCAAGATTGCTTTTCACATGGCCAACTATGCCTTGCATGCTCAAGAGTAAGCTCAGCGCACAGCTTGGTTATATTACAACCGGAGGGCCGAACTGACAACGTGGTATACAAAGAGATCCTTAACAAATAATTATTGGTATATTTTCCCTTTAGCACGGGTATTTTGCTAGTATATAATAACTTCCAAGTATTTAAAGTATGTTAAAGACTGTGAATGTAGTGAATTTTACTATATATTGTATTACAATGATGTCAAGCTAAGCAAGGAAACAAAGAATATTGATTAGCCAATGAACACTGCTATATAGACTGTATGAAGGGTAAAAAGATGTCACTAGCTACTTTTGTAGGCTGGAAATCGGTCATAATTATTTAATAAAAAATAAATGATAACCTTTGCATCCATGACAGCTGGAATATATACACAACATTTGAAATGTCAAATGCTTGATGAGGGCATGGGCCAAATAAGGTAAATGTACTACAAAAAGATCATTTCTTAATGCTGAAATCTCAAACAGTTAATATTTTACCTTTCTCACACAATTGACACATTTGAAATTAACCAACTACATAAGTAAATATTTTGTACAACAAAAGAAATATGTTTTTATGATTATCAACAACTTAAATTCAACATACTTCATTATGCAAAACAAATGGGCTATATTTATTAAGAGAGATCTAATCTACAGTAGTGGCCAAAAGTTTTGGTAGTGACACTAATGTTGTGTTCTGCAAAATTTGCAGCTTCAGTTTTTGTGGTGGCAATTCACATTGTATTTATTTTATGGTGCAGAGTGATCAGATGCATATTAATTCATTGCAGAGAGCTTTATTAGCATAAAAAGTTAACTTTATCACAAAACCCATTTTCACTTATTTTGGCCCTGATACAAAATAATCAGCTAAAAGTGTCCAGCAAGCGCCAGGACTGTCTCCTCCTGAGGAGTCACCTAGAGAATCGTGTGGCCACCAGTGCTGAGCTTGCTAAGTATTGGCAGCAGGTGGGTGTGAATGCATCTGCATGCAAAGTGAGGCAAAGATTTTTGGACAATTGCCTTGTGTCAAGAAGGGCAGCAAACAGCCCACTTCTTTCTAAGAAAAACATCAAGGATAGACTGAAATTCTTCAGGAACAGCAGAAGACTGGTGCAAAGTTATTTTTTCAGATGAATCCTCCTTCTGGCTGTTTGGGACATCTGGAAAATTGATTGTCCAGAGAAGGAAAAGGTGAATGCTACCACGAGTCCTGTGTCATGCCAACAGTGAAACACCCTGTGGCAATTCATGTGTGGGGTTGCTTTTCATTCAAGGGAGTGGGCCCACTCACAATTATGCCCAAGAATACTGCCATAAGTAAAGAATGGTATCAAAATGTCCTCTAAGAGCAATTTCTCCCAACAATCCAGGCGCAATTTGGGGATGATCTGTGTATTTTCCAGCATGACAGGACACTATGTCACAAGGCAAAAGTCATAACGAAGTGGCTCAGAGATCATAATATTGAAGGTTTAGACCCATGGCCAGGAAACTCCCCAGATCTTAATCCCATTGAAAACCTGTGCCCAATTCTCAAAAAGCAGATGGACAAGCAGAAGCCCACAAATTGTGATCAACTCCAATCTCTATAAAGGCAAGAATGGATCACCATCAGTCAGGATTTGGCCCAGAAGCTGATATTCAGCATATCTGAGTGAATTGCAGAAGTTATAAAGAAGAAGGGTCAACATTGTAAATACTGACTCTTTACATAAATTTGATGTATTTGCCAATAAAAGCCTTTGAAACCTATGAAACGTTTACAATTGTATAAAAAATAATCTGAAAATGTTGAAGCAGCAAAGTTTGCAAAACACAATATTTGTGTCACTGCCAAAACTTTTGGCCACTACAATACATACTTGTATATATCTCTTTATCATGTAACAAGGCAATTTCTCATTTAGCTTAGGAACAGACCTTGAAGATGTCTAAGTTTAATTTGCTATAATGTGCTGTCAGATAAACATCAGAAGATGGACTTCATCATTCTATGCACAAATATGATAATACATAAACATGTAGCCATAAAAAAAAAAAAAAAATAAAACTTACAAATTATGTTTTGTGCTTCAGTGCTGACTGAAGCGGAGAGATTTGATAACCATATCCACTGAACTGAAAAATATAAAGAAAACAACATACATAGAAAAGATAGAGTTACTTGTCAACTATCTTATTTTCTAAATGGCAGCTGATTTGACATTAGAATTTCAGAAGAGCACGAATGGTGGTGAGGTTTGTAATTGTAAAAATCAGCAGAGCGAATTAAAAATATGTCATATATAAAATCTATACTTCTAAATAATAATGCACAATATAAACCCCAAAACATGTCTTCACAAATGAACACATATGACTTCACAAAGTGCTTGAAGTGGAAACAAATAATGTAAATGGCAAATGGCAGTACTGCCCGTTTTTGTCTGCTTCTTAGTCATCATTGCAATGCTGTTCAAATTTAACACAAGTTCTTAATCAGCCTTTCTCTATTGGAGTTTTAACCATTCTATTATATGTACATTACATTGAACTGGGGACAGAGGTACGAAGGTCTCCTTTACAATTTTATACACGCTATTCTTAAAATATTGTGAAGATGTTTGTTTTGGTGGTGAAATGTTTTATTAGATGAACATTCTGTTAAAATATTTTGATATTCTTCAGCTATTTATCAGGAAGCATAGCCTGAAACTGAGACTGTCATTGTCACCTGGATGTCTGGCCACCTTAGTAAATAATAGTGTGAATGAAATAGTGTATTATTATTATGTGCAAATAATGGAACTGTGAGGATGATATAGTGCAAGGTAAAGTACAGCTCTGCCTTCAACACCATCAACCCTCCCAACCCAAACAAACTGGCCCAACAAACTAAACAACTTAGGTCTCAATTCACACCTGTGTAACTGGATTTTAGATTTTCTCATTAACAGACCAAAAACTGCGTGCATGGGAAAGCACATCTCTTCATACGTAACACTGAACACTGGAGTACTGCAAGGCTGTGTACAGAGCCCTCCTCCTTTACTCCCTCTTCACAAGTGACTACAAACCTACCCATGATACTAACATCATAATAAAGATTGCAGACAACACCACAGTGATAGTGCTGATCTCCAATAATGACGAAGCAGCCTATAGAGAAAAGGTTGAGAATCTGGAGAGCTTGAACCAGAACAATAACCTTGAACTCAACTCCAAATAAACAAAGAAACTGATTCTGGACTTCAGGGGACTGAACTACAGTGGTCACCATCCCATAAGCATTAAACCGCAGCAGTCTAGAGACAGTCCAGTGTTTTAGATTCTTAGGAGTCCACATCAGCCAGGACCTGTCATGGACAACAAACAAGACAGCAATGGCCAAGAAATGTCTACAGATGCTTCACTTTCTGAGGAGTCTGAAAAAAGCACAACTCCTACAACAGCTGTTGGTTAACTTCTACAGGTGCACTATAGAGTCTGTCATCATGTACTGCATTACAGGGTGGTATTTTGGGAACAGGAAGACCCTCCAGTGTATCATCAAAATGGCTCAGAGAACTACTGGCACCCAGCTACCATCACTGGAAGATATCTTCACTTCCTGCTGCAGAAGAAAAGCAAAGAACATCAGAAATGATGCCCATTCCAGCCACAGCATTTTTATTCCTCTGCCCTCTGGCAGGTGCTTCAGAGCCCTGCATGCCCACACTACCAGGCTGAAGAACAGCTTTTACCCCAAAGCAATCAGCCTATTAAATGCACATCAATCACTGCCCCTTCTTATAACAGAAACCACCACTGATTGAAATGAACATCTGCATCACACACTTACACATGACCCATGTACAACTCATCACCATTACACTGACTATACTCTTCACTGTGACTTCATTTATTATCTATTTATGCTTACATGTTTACTTTAACTCTGTGTTTATTAACACTTAATAGTAACTGTGCTTCTCATAGTTTAATGTTTACTTAGTTTATTGTCTACTCTTATATACTTTTATCTAAGGCATCTATAGACTCGCTCCAAATGATATTTCACTGTATTTGTACAGTGGCAATAAAATTGTCCAGCATCTTTCGTAAATGTTGATATGTAGATAACCCTTTATTTACCTTGCTTGCACTTTATACTTTTTTGTTTATTAAGATCATTTAGCTTACCCATTAAGACTTAAATCACTGCGAAGAGGAAGATGCAAGCATGAGTTTTTATGTGCACCAAGCTGGACTTGCTGATAAGAGGACTGAAGATCTTTGTGCATGTACAAGCAGCCAGTGTCATTGACTTAGCAGACATAGTCTGCTGGTTTTTCATTGACTTGTATTTGGGATCTGTTTGCCATCAGCAGCATCTATTGGAGATGAAAAAGAGGAAAAGAATGTTCCTCTGTTTTAAGTTAGATGAGTTTGCAAATTCGCTAATGTTTTTCAATGGCAGATTTTAAAAATGTCTGTGGAGCAATATCTGATAAGTGTGCAACATTTCCACAAAACTGGTCCATGGAGAGCAAAGTTGTTTCATGCAGACAGACAGATGGGGAAACAGACATGGCTATTGTGATAGGTAATTTGTGCATTAGATGCTGTGTTCTGGTTTTCCTCCAAAATCCCAAAAGTTTGGCATTGAAAAGTGGTGCTTTAAGGTTACTGAGACCTGATACTTCACTTTTGTTTTTTTAATTTTGTCAGACACATACTAAAGATGGTAGCACGGCAGTGCAGTGTGTAGTGGTGCAACCTCATCAATCTTCTGTCCTGGATTCAAATTTCACACTAATCCTCCACTCAGTTGTTGCTATGTATAGCATGAAGTTTGCATGTGCTACCCAAGTCTGTGCAAGTTTTCCTGCAAGGAGTCCTGTTTTGTCCCCGCATCACTAAAGATGAATGAACTAGGTTAATCAATGATTCTTATGCAAACTGCTAATTGGTTACTAGAGAAACCTTCGTAATCTCACTAACACTGCTGAAATTATTAACTCTCTTCAAGAAAGCAAGTAAATTGTTTTCCTTGGGTTGCAAGGTACTGGCAAACCCACAGTTCAGTTCTGGGCTCAAAAATGGCCAAAAGGAAACTGCTTTCTCAAGAAACAAGTCTGTTTGTTGTTTTTTCCCCAAAATGAATGGAATTCCACATGACAGACCGCCAAGAAACTCATAAAAAAGCATCTATTATTGTTTACAAAGAATAGGGAAAACTGAATCTGTCACATCTCAGCCAGGGTTCCTCCCCCACTGGGGTTCAAATCCTTGTTTTGTGTCTTTGGTATATGTTTTTTCTTTATTTGTATGTGTTTCTATTTTTTTTGTTTATGGTTTGCAGTATTCTTTACATTTTATGTATCTGTATCTAAGCCTGTGTTATAGTCCATGTATTTTGTGGGTGGTCCCCCAAGGGGCAGGGCCACCTACCAATTACCACCAGGAACTGTCCTCCAACCCTATAAATCTGGTAGGTTCTTCCATAGTTCCTAATTTTGTCTTTGTGCCCCACAAAGTGTCATTGTGAAACTTTTTTTTGTGAATGATGTCTTTTTTGTAATAAAGATTCCATGTGGCTCTTTTGTGTCTAGTAAAGGATTTTGACAGGATTTACCATCCTAGACTGCATTTTTGGAAGTGCTTTTGGATTTGGGTATTTTGGAACTACAGGTAAACAACAATAACCAGAATAGAAAAACAGGGGGAGAACCCAGATACAAAACTGCACAGCAGGGTAAGTACATAAGAGTCTGTAGTTTGAAAAACAAATGTCTTACAGGTCCTCGGTTGGCTTCTTTATTAAATACACACAAAACACCAGTGTCATCCTGATAAAATTATGATTCTATGATGCTGGCCTTACAGGTAGTGATTCAAAGAAAAAGCTATATATGAAACTGGCAAATAAATGGAAAAGGTTCAAATGAGCAAAAGAACACAGACTGGCTGGAAGATGACTGGAAAAACAAATAATGTCTAGCATCTTAGTGTCATCTTTTTTTTTCTTCTTTCATCAATTGACCTTAATTGCTTACAGAACCTCTGAGGCTTGACAATTATTTTATGCCATGTGAGTTATATAAAATTAAAAGAAAACAGGTGTGGCACAGGAGGTGGAGATGCAATTAAACAGCATAAGGGCCACAGAACCAGTTTCTGACAGACAGATCTTCTGTACAATACTAACACATTCTGCCCATGTCCTCATTTTCTTTGATACTCCTTTTTTCCCAAATGCCAAATAGGTCCACTACTGGCTTAATTAAATTGATTCCAGGTATGCAAGCAAATATGTCACACAATGGACAGATATTCCACGCAGGGACAGTTCCTGGCCTGTCTTGGGATGGGTTCTGGCTCCCACTGACAATGAATTGGGCTAAGCATGTTGACCAAATGGATGCAATGGAAAATGTAATTTTGCTCTGGATGATTATCTGAGCATGCATTATTTAAAGCATCTTAAAGTTATTTAAAAAAATATATGGGGACAAAATCTACAGAAATATCTTACTCAACTGTAGTCATTAACTACTCTAAAGTCATTTTCAGAATAAATTGTGGGTTAATCTGAAAATGTATTATTTAAACATTTTCATTTCAAACCCAAACCCAGTCATTATCTGCATTAATCCTTTTTGAAATGACCACTTGAATTATTTAGTTACAGCTGTGTAAAGCTTGTCATCTTTCTATTCAGTTACTGGCCATGCTCTTCGTTTGGTTGTCTTGAAACGTCTCCTTTTCCTACACAAATGCACTTTGTAAGTGTAATGAAAGAAAATGTTAGAAATTCAATTGTAACTGTGCAGAATTCCATCCAAAAATTAAACAAGACTCACAGAATTTGTTTCATTAACTATTACTGTAAAATGTTAAAATTAAAAATGAAAATTTTACAGTCCTGTGGTCTGTGGTTTAGGTGTAAACAGAATAAAACTAAATCACAAGACAATAAAAATATAAATATAAGCAAGGTGTTGCTATTGAATATCATATAAGCCAAGTAAGTCAGTAAGACCTAGAACATGAAGAATTAAATGACATTATAAGCCACCCTTAAGGACTTTTAAATTTACAGTAAAAGACAACTAAAAATGGCCTTACACCTCGACAGCAGGTAAGTTAAGAGAATTGAGGAAATTTGTATGTTAACTAATGGGATTTGTCAATGTATTGTGGAGACTTCATTCCCTGATCATTAGGTAGAAAAATACACTCTGCCTCCAAGTCTCAATCATAATTAAAAGCAAAACACAAGCTCTCCCTTAAAGATAGGGTGAGAAGCTCTGTCATCTGGGAGGGGCTTAGAGTAGAGCCGCTGCTCCTCTGCATCAAGAGGAATCAGATGAGGTGGCTCGGGCATCTGATCAGGATGCCCCCTGGACACCTCCCTGGTGAGGTGTTCCAGGCACGTCCAACCGGGAGGAGGCCCCGGGGAAGACCCAGGACACGCTGGAGGGACTATGTTTCCCGGCTAGCCTGGGAATGCCTCGGGATTCTCCCAGATGAGCTAGAAGAAGTGGCCGGGGAGAGGGAAGTCTGGGTATCTCTGCTCAAGCTGTTGCCTCCGCGACCTGACCTCGGATAAGCGGAAGAGGATGGGTGGATGGACATTGAATATCCAGATACATGGTGTTGGGTTATTATATTTCAAGGTTATAAAGGCATCCCTCAAACTTGGTAATGTTATATTTTCTGCCTTAAAAGATGTGCATGTAGTCAGGAAACTTCCCATTTACACATCAGTGTTATTACAACAATGAGTAAACTTTGTTTTTCAACTATTGTAATCTTTTTAGTTAGCCAATAAAAGGTGTCATTTTGCTTGGCTTTTCTCTACATTCATAATGGCTAATGGCTAACATGGTACAACACCCTAGTATTACAACTATTTCATCATGTTTTTAAGTAGCTCAATGTCCCAACTCTGCCCTTGCAAAATGCATAACATATATTGCACGGAAGACAAGAGCACTGTTACAAGATATATTATTAAATTTTAATTTCTAATTATAATATAGTCTCACTAAAATTATTCTTGTTGTTGAACACCTCTGTGCAACAGCTTAACAGAAAATTTTCTAAAATAAGTAGAATTCTATAAGAAAAAATTAATCATATTTTGTAGATATGATATACAGTATTGGCGGTGGGCTGGCGTCCTGCCTGGGGTTTGTTTCCTGCCTTGCGTCCTGTGTTGGCTGGGATTGGCTCCAGCAGACCCCTGTGACCCTGTAGTTAGGATATAGCGGGTTGGATAATGGATGGATAGATGGATATACAGTATTCCAATACTTTCATTAAATGAGCAATATGAACAAAATTATGCAGAACAAGAATGTTAACTATTACCTATTTCCTTCTATTTTACCACTATGGAAAAAATATCACACATATCTTTAACCTTTCAGTTTTGCTGTTTGGCTTTTTGGTCAATGTGCAACATTTGTAACTCTGAAGGCAAGAAAACTGCAAGGCTCACAGTTTTTGCCATTACTCCACTACCCCTGCAGGCTGCAGCAGTTGTTGGCCTTTATGAAAATATCACAAATTCAATCAGCAACTGCAAATTTCATGAGACATCCATCTACTTGCTGAATTTCAAGCAGCATGTCAAAACAATCCTGGAATTGCCTTGTGATGATCTGTGCATTGAATTGTAAATTTCTATAATTTTCCACATAGATACTGAATTTCCGCTGATGTAAAACGAAAGGGAAGTAGAAAAGTGAGGTGAGACAATAAGTCAGTTTACATAGTTCAAAGGGGAATTCATCTATCTGTGAAAAAATACATGGCTACTTGAAAGCCATTTAAACCTACATGAATTTGTTTCAGTATAATTAAAGTAGGGCAGGACAGCAGTAAGTTGCCCTGTGCTTCAGTAGTTTTATGAAAATTGTAGTAAATGCATCAGTGAGTTCATCAGTTGTGCCAAAACATCTCTGTCTCTTGCACCGTCAATCAGGAGACGTGCTTCTTAAAGTGATGGACAAACCATGAGGGAAAATAGAATAAGTTATGAGTACTGCACTCAAATGTCAGGCTTTGTATTGCATAAAAATGATTAGATACTGCTTATAAACAAATCCACTTTAATACACTATAATTCAAAAAGATTATTTCAGATATAGACTAAAATCAGATCTCTCGATATATCAAATAGTATTATTATTAAAAATTATTTCTGATTTACATACATAAATAACATTACTGCAATGCAAAAAATAAGTTAGGAAAAGGAAGTGTCATATAACCCATAGATCTAAGAATGTCAAATAATCTATATCAAGGTAGAATTAGTGGTTAAGGAAAACATAACCAATGTAAAAAAAAAAAAAAAAGAAATCAAAATTGCAATTATTAACAGCAGTTAAACAATGACGATAAAATAACCCACATCACTAAGTCTCATTCTTTAATGCCACAATCTCCTTTATATTCACTGCACTAAGATTTTATTGCTGCTAGGTTTTAACCTATTTTTCTCCTAGTCAAGAGTTATCAACTATTAATATGTATGATCAAAACTGACAAAAAACATTATCTGACGTTTATTGTTTGCTGTACACATTAGAGACATACACTTGGTGGAGTATTGTTAGAATTCTTTGTCACCCATCTACTCATTACCCCATATTAAAGTAAAATGTTTCCTGAAAACCCTGGAATGTGAATTCATAGCAGGGATTAACCTGAATAGAGGCAGATATAATAGTTAACACAAACAAACAAAATTCTGCGCATTCATCATCAATTCCAATCCACACTGAAATGACACATAAGTATTTGTCATTAATTAAAAAATTACATATCCCGACTAGGTTAAAGAATACTGCAAAATTTTTTATTGGTTGTACATGGGTGGTTACAGGTGGGTGGATGTTTGGCTTGTTGTCGGTTGCAATTATTATATAATGTGCTAACAGCTGCATTTTTATATTGTTAATAAAAATGATTAAAAAAATATATCTCACCATCCATTATCCAGTAGTGTCATGTTAAAGGTGAAATAAACTTCAGGAATTGAAATTCAGAAGAGAGTTTATGATTGAGAATATATTTTTAGTAATAACAAAAAGTATATCAGCTTTGTCTACCTCTTTGCAAGGCTTGCTGATCGGTTTATAATAATGAATTGCTTGTAATGAAATTAAACTATAGATTAGAACATTGGCAGAGTTGTTACTGCTGCCATATCTTAGCGCTGTCCTTGCTATGAATTGTGACCCAGTTATTGTCACTGTGGTGTTTTCTCTTTTTTCTTATCTCTGTATGGAGTACCGTACTCTGGTTTTTTTCCTCTTTTTTAACAGATGTGCACGCTACAGTATGTTGATTGGTAACTTTAAGCAGGCTGGATAAGAGTAAGTGTGAATGTGTTCATGAGTGTCACTGCAATGGACTGCTATGCTGTCCAAGGCTGACTCTGGCTTTTGTGGACATTGTTGCCATGAGTAGTTTATTGACTCCTGTGACTCTGAACGAGGATACAGTAGTTTGATTCAGAAATGGAAGAATTGATGGATACATTTAAAATGAAATATCTGCTAAATGCTATCAAATGCCAGACATCAAATGGGAGAACAATGTTTAAACATAGCTGCTAATGAGTGACAAACATTCAAGTCTCATGTTTAAATTATTTCTTGAACAGTTAAAGTTACTATCCCTGACTGAACATCTTACCTGCCTTGCAGTAGCCACCCATTTAGAAGGCAACCCCACAAAATTATACTTTGGATTTCTGCTACACATGCTTTTTTTTACTGAGTATCATAATTTCTCCATTTCTGAGGAAGTTAGACATACTTAGATTTTGCTTGTTTAGGAGAGGGAGTTTTGTATTGAGAATTATAATTAAACATAGTGGAATTAATCTTATTACCTTTTGCTCAACGTTGCTGGGATAGACTTTTGCCCTCTGCAAACATTAACTGGATTAAACAAGTTTGACAATATCACACTGGTTTTTATCATATTTGTTTTAGTATTTTCAACATTGGAACAGCAAAACAAAATTTAGGAGCAACTTTGTTTTTAAGAAAGCAGTTAAACATCATCCAGTAAGTATTACACTGTAATTCTGTCATCATTTTTGAATTGGTGGACATTACTACTTTGTAATCTGAGGATAACACAGTTTCAATTTGAAAAAGGTTAAAGAGCTTAATACAAGTGGATACGATATTTCTTTATTTAAAGCAAACTATTGTATTCTGGAAATGTTCAGATCATATTACTATATTACTGATGCTTATCTCTCTATTATAAAAAAAAATCTTGGAAGGCTTGGAAGGAGACGAGACGTAATTTCCTTGGAAACACTTTAACGTCCCGCAAGACAAGGCAGTGAGACAAAAAGACAGCTGCTGTACAGGCATTTTAAATGTTCGAACTGCTGCGCGACATGCAGATCACGCAGCACGGCAGCAGCAAGCCACCAGCTAATCGAGCAAAGAGGAGGTAATATTTTTTTTTATTGGTTTCCCATTGTATCACTGTTTAACAGGGGGTTTTGGAGGAGTGACCGCATCTCCTTAGTGTTGCCCCCCCCCTTTTTAACAACGCGATCAGCAGACGCACGAAGTGGCTGGTGCATAGTGCACCCCATTGTGTAGAGGGTGGGCGAGCGAAGCGAGCAGGGGGCAAAGCCCATAGTCTGTTTTATATTCATTATTGAAAGTAGCTACCACTAACTTTTTTACTGTCTAATCTGAGTTAGTTTTACTTAAAACAGCATACAGTAATCCCTCCTCCATCGCGGGGGTTGCGTTCCAGAGCCACCCGCGAAATAAGAAAATCCGCGAAGTAGAAACCATATGTTTATATGGTTATTTTTATATGGTCATGCTTGGGTCACAGATTTGCGCAGAAACACAGGAGGTTGTAGAGAGACAGGAACGTTATTCAAACACTGCAAACAAACATTTGTCTCTTTTTCAAAAGTTTAAACTGTGCTCCATGACAAGACAGAGATGACAGTTCAGTCTCACAATTAAAAGAATGCAAACATATCTTCCTCTTCAAAGGAGCAAACAATTCAATAGGGCTGTTTGGCTTGTAAGTATGCGAAGCACCGCGGCACAAAGCTGTTGAAGGCGGCAGCTCACACCCCCTCCGTCAGGAGCAGAGAGAGAGAGAGAGAGAGAGAGTTAGAGAGAGACAGATAAAAAAAATCAATACGTGCCCTTTGAGCTTTTAAGTATGCGAAGCACCGTGCAGCATACTTAAAAGCTGCACACAGAAGGTAGCAACGTGAAGATAATCTTTCAGCATTTTTAGACGAGCGTCCGTATCGTCTAGGTGTGCGAACAGCCCCCCTGCTCACACCCCCTACGTCAGGATCACAGATAGTCAGCGCAAGAGAGAGAGAAAGAAAAGTAAGTTGGGTAGCTTCTCAGCCATCTGCCAATAGCGTCCCTTGTATGAAATCAACTGGGCAAACCAACTGAGGAAGCATGTACCAGAAATTAAAAGACCCATTGTCCTCAGAAACCCGCGAAGCAGCGAAAAATCCGCGATATATATTTAAATATGCTTACATATAAAATCCGCGATGGAGTGAAGCCACGAAAGGCGAAGCGCGATATAGCGAGGGATTACTGTATTGTAATATTTTATTAAATTATCTTAATGAAAAACTGAGTACACAATGAAAATAAACCAGATCAAGTGGTTCCTCTATTAATTTTCTTAACCTGCTTGATCCTAAACCGGGTTGGTGGAGAGGTGTGTAATACCTATAAAATTTCAGTGCTCGACAAGAAGACGTTCATTATGAAGAGGCAGTCCCCTTGCATGCACACTCCCAAATGGATTCACACTTGGTCAAATTAGATAATAAATCAAAATATTATACGTGACAAACTTCAAACAGAATGTGACCAGGTCATGATTTGAGGCCACCGGCGCTGTGCATATATAGTCATTACTGTACCCTTGTGCAGCCTATAGTACTGATCAATTAAATTCAAAAGGTGATATTTTTTATGTGTCAGATCTAGTCCTTATCTATACATCAGCCAACATTAATACAATTTTCATACTGCAGGAAAAAATATTCTAAAATCTTCTTAAAGCAAATTAGAGTATGTGGGAGCTGGAGCCTATCCTGGCAGTACAAGGCACAAAACATGAACCAACCCTAGAGAGTACACCAGTCAACAGCACTCAGTGCAAGGCAGGAACCAATACTGGATTGACAGCTAATCCTTTGAAGGAACACTCACATATGCTCACACCTACACTTGCTCACAGTGAAATAATTTAGATAACTGATTAAAATGCTTTACACTGAGGTCTAGTATTACTTCCTGAATACTATACAGGTAAGTGAAATAAGCAATGAAAACAACAGGCAAAGCGATTGTTTCACTAAAATTACCTATTATTAGACTGAGTAACTCCCTTTAAATTTGTGTTTATTTATATTACAGCAACATATTAATTTTTTAAAGATTTCTGTTAGTATTTTGCAAAGTAGACATTTAAAACTGATGTCATCAGCACTTTAAACAAAAACAAGATCTAAAAGGAAAACACAGCAAAACTGAAGTAATAATGTCAATGAACGGACACCTATATGAATATTCTTGTCATTTTCAATTCCTAAGGGATGAGGGGTAAAAAATGCTCATCCCTTGGAAAACTAGGGCTAATTATGCAGTCACATAATTGGAGATGAGGAAATTTCACATTAGATCTGGTACTAAACATACAATATAATCAACTGTTTAGCCTAAGAAAACTAATGTTTATTTTTAAAAGAAAAAATACAAATGTTAAATCTACTTGTGGGACTTATGGGGATGATACTAATAATGATTTTGTGTATCAAAAAAAAAAAAATCTTTCTTTTTGTCTGGACAACAAAAGGACCTACTTTATATTTATATTACATTTTTAGGCAAAAAGTACATGCACAATATGGTATATTTACATATTGTACATATGCCTTCCGGCTTAAAGATATCTAGAGATGAGTTTCCTCCATCTACAGTTAAGTGCAAGGTCAGTAGTAAGGTAGTGAAAATAAAGCCAGGCTCACAATAATCACAGTGGTTTATTTCATCAATATGTAAGTCAAGATACATCTGGATACCTGACATTTGGATTATGCAACTCATGTAAATATAAGATTTCTTCAGCCTGGGTCTCCACTGAAGTCCATTGAATCAGGAATGTTGTGATTATTTAGGCCATTCCTACAAACATTAGGGTGTAATGAGGGAGTGGGATGAGAATAGGAATAAATATATGAAAATGGAGAACAAACAAATTGTACATAGTGACAATGAAATAAATTTTTCATCATGTTTTGTTGCTCAAAAACAGAGCAAAGAATCCATCTATTTTCCAATCTACTGAATCCGAACACAGGGTCATGGAGCTGGAGCCAATCCCAGCAAACACAGGGCACAAGGCAGGAACCAACCCACCACAGGACACACACACACATACCAAGCACACACTAGGTACAATTTAGAAACGCCAATCCACCTAACTTGTATGTCTTTGGACTGTGGGAGGAAACCGGAGCACCTGGAGGAAACCAACGCAGACACGGGGAGAACATGCAAACTGCACACAGGGAGGAACTGGGAAGCGAACCCGGGTCTCCTTACTGCGAAGCAGCAGCACTACCACTGCGCCACCATGACGCCCCAGAGCAAAGAATGATTTATAAAATGTCTTGCATCAGATATATATTTATTTAAAATGTCTTCTGCATATACAACACAGTCTGCAGTATAAAAAAAATCTGTGAAGGGTTAGTAAAATTTAAGGATACTATATCCCACTATTTCCAGGATTATGAAAATCGTGCACTTTTTTGGTGACTGAGCATTATAAGTGAATGAATTTGCCCTTTAATTATCATGATTTAAAGTTTTATAAAAGTAGATTTTTGGTACACTTGCAAAGCTGTATTCTGCTACATCTCCACATCTGTTTCCATGTAAACATGAAAAAATTCTGTATAAGTGGCTCTTTTTTTTTGGTCAGTTCATGTCAGATTACTTATGCTAATATGGCAATACTTAATGACTGCTAATAACCAGAAACATTAGAATCTACTCAATCAGACCACTAAATAGCCAGTGAAGTATATAATTTCCAAACTACAGCACATCAAGCTTTTTATTTTGTATTTACCCAATCTCTTATTAAAAAAGTATCTAAAATTATATATATTATATACTGTATATACACAAGGTATATTTATTTATTTTAAACCATTGCTGGGAGTCCTTGTCTAGTCTGGCATCACTGGACACAAATTAATAGGCATTAATGGATATAACTGAAAAACTTGACTCAACAATTTGAAAATGTTTATGGGCAGTGTGATGATACTTGGTGTACTACTGATTCATGACCAAACATATTGATCTGTTTTCACATTGATGTTACCCTTAATCAACTACTGCCAAGAAAATATGTTTACAGTATAGGTAGCTAGGGTTTTGAGCACTGAAAGAATCCCCACACTCTTCAAAGTATTACTTATTCCTAACCAACAATTAAGACACTAAACCATGCTACCCATCACAGACAGGTAAAAGCTAGGGATGCACCGATACCACTTTTTTGGAAAACGAGTACGAGTACTTGCATTTCAGTACTTGCCGATACCGAGTACTTAATAAAAACATGATTTAAATTTACAGGTAACAGCTTTAGTCATATAATTTAACAAAAAAAACAAGGGACTAGTTTGGAATTAAGAACATTTATTTAAAATGAAAAGCATGTTGTATGCAACATATTACAGAATAAATAATTATAAAAAAAAATTTAAACAGTGACAGTGCAACTCACTCGCTTTTGCTCAATGAGGGACTGGAGCATGTAATACGTGCACGTCCTGCTGCAGTCTCTTTATTGGCTGGTTGAGCTGTCCCCTGAATGTCCTCGAGGCGGGAGTAGGCTAAGGCGGAATGTTTAAAATGCCCAAATATTTTCCGCCCCACTGCTATAGCATCAGCTATGCTCCTCTGTGCTAATAAGCCCTCGTGAACAGCCAGTTGGAGCGTGCGCGCGACACACGGCAGACTTGGGAGCCCTGCGTCATTCATGGCTTTAATCATGTTTTTGGCATTGTCACGAAGCACAACATGTACTGATGTTTTAGGTATACCCCATGTCTGGAACATTTCCTCAAACACATGCGCTATAGCCTGGCTGGTGTGCGAGCCGCGGAATTGTTTTGCATGTAATATGGCTCGTTGCGGCGTGAAACTCTCGTCTATCCACTGGGAGGTTAGGCTAATTAGCGACACGGGGCTAACACTGCTTGTCCAAATATCCATGGTGAAACTAAACGCAGAGGAGGCTTGCAGTAGGCTGTGGATATGTTTTTTCACGGAGTCGTGTAGTTTAGGCAGCTCCGTGTCAGTCATGTAGCGGCGGCTTGGGACATCATATCTGGGCTCCAGAACATGGAGGAGATGCAGGAATCCCACATTTTCTACCTCCAAGAGTGGCTGGTCACTCAATGCAATGTACTCGATAATTGCCTGTGTTATTTTCACAGCATGTGGAGTTTGCTGCAGCGTGGGTTGTGTTGGTTTAGAAGCGTGGGTAAACTCTTTGTACTCGTTGTCGTGTTGGGATTTTAGGTGCTTGATTAAATTACTTGTGTTAAATGCGCTACCTTCTGAGCCTCCTCTGGACAATTTCGCTGAGCACAATTTGCAGTCCACCTTTGTTTTGTCGTCTTCATTCACTTTGAAATAGTTCCACACGGCTGACATGTCTCGCCTCGCCTTCTCCCCGCTCTGAGCTGCAGCCGGGGCCTGGGGGCGGGCACTCGGCGCCTGTGATTAACCCCTTACACGCCGCTCAAACATAGACATTTCTCAGACCGTGGTATCGGTCCCCGGTATCGGGGGACTTTTAACGAGTACGAGTACTTTAGAAAATGTGGTATCGAGGCCGATACCAGATACCCGTTTCAGTATCGGTGCATCCCTAATAAGAACACAAAAAGACCATCAAGCCTGTCTGGGTATGAAAGTAACCCACAGAAAACATTATAAATCACAGAAATACTAGTTAAAACTGTTATTAAATAAAGCTACATTTTGAACATCAATGAAAATGATGATGCGGCTAACACCATGCAGGTGTATGCAATATACAAGAAAATTAAATGAGGGAGAAAAGCACAAAACAAAGGCCACTTTCAAATAAAGCTATGCCAGTTATGTCACTGTGACAACTCGTATTTATTGGGTTACAAAGCAAGGAATATAAAGAAGTACTGCAGGATTTTATTTCTATTGCGGACCAAGCCTGTGTATGTTCGTCTATTTCTGTCCACGTCCAGATTTTTATAGTTTGTAGGTTTGCTGCCCAGTAATAAAAGTGAAAGTTAGGTAGAACCATACCGCCTTCTACCTTAGGTCTTTGTAGGATCACCCATTGGATACGTGGATGTTTTTAATTCCAAATAAATGAGGTTATGGTTGAACCTAATTTCTTAAAAAATGATCTTTTGATGTAAATTGGAATGTTTTGAAATAAAAAGAGAAGCTTAGGAAGGATATTCATCTTAACAATGTTAATTCTTCCAGCTAAAGTGAGATGAAGGGTTGACCATCTGTGTAAGTCTTTCTTAATTTTTTCCACACAGACAGCAAAATTTTGTTGATAAAGAGCTTTATATTTACTTGTGATGTTTACCCCTTGGTATTTAAACTGATCTGTGATGATAAAAGGGAAGGTGTCCAATCTAATACTGTATGCTTGAGAATTCACTGGGAAGAGCACACTTTTATTCAAATTGATTCTGAGACCAGAAATCTTTTGACATTCTGTTAGTGCTGTTAGGACTGCAGGCAAAGTATTTTGTGGGTCTGATATATACAGTACCATATCATCTGCATATAGAGAAACTTTCTGTTCCAGTCCTTCTCTGATAATCCCCTTTATCTTAATAGCATTTCGACAGTGAATTGTGAGTGGCTCAATGGCGATTGCAAAAAGCAGTGGTGACAAGGGGCATCCTTGTACCACGCTGTAATTTAAAGAAGTCTGAATTTATGTTGTTAATACAAACTGAAGCTTCTGGATTGGTATACGGTAATTTGACCCATGCACAAATGTTCGGGCCAAACCCAAATTTCTCCAATGTAGTGAAAAGGTAGTTCCATTTAACAATGTCAAATGCTTTTTCTGCATCCAACGATAATGTCATCTCTGGGGTGTTTGACTTTGTTGGTGGCCATCGGACCTTACTCCTTTCTATGTTAACTAATGTTGTCTTATTTTAATTTCTTATTTTGTCTTTTATTTTTCTTCTCTTCATTATGTAAAGCACTTTGAGCTACTTTTTGTATGAACATGTGCTATATAAATAAATGTTGTTGTTGTTGAATATATTACATTAAACAGGCATCAAAGACTGGAAGCTAAGTGTCTGCCTTTAATAAATCCAGTTTGATCTTGTGATATTACACACTGCAGCACTTTCTCCATCCTTCTAGCTAGGACTTTAGAGAGTATCTTAACATCGTTATTCAGAAGTGAGATTGGTCTGTACTATGGACATTTTAATAAGTCTATTTTGTTTAGGAAAGACAGTAATTATTGCTTGGTGAATAGTTTGAGGTAGAATTTTATTTTCTCTAGCTTTTGTAAATGTTGCTAATACAAGGGGAGCTAGCTGAGTTGAGAATTTCTTATAAAATTCAGCAGGGTAGCCATTAGGGCCTGCTGCTTTCCTACTCTGCAGTGAGTTTATAGCATCTAGTAATTCTAATAGTGCAGGAGGTTTATCCAATTTCTCTGCACTAAGAGTATCTATTTGTGGTATCTGTAATGCGTCCAGAAATGCCTTAGATTGTGTCTTGTCTTCTTTAATATCAGTAGAATATACAGATTTATAGTAGTCTCTAAATGTGTGCATTATATTTTTATGGTCAATGATTTTGTCTCCGTATGTGCTGGTGACTGCTGGGATTGCAACTTCTTGCTTGTTTATTTGTTGAGCTAAGATCTTATTAGCTTTCTCTCCATGTTCATAATAATGATGTCTTGATTTAAGTATGAGTTGTTCAGTTTCTTTAGTTGTTAAGAGGTTGAGCTCTGAATTCAGAGCCTGCCTTTTCCTATGAAGCGTCTCACTTGGACACCTGGAATGTTCTTGATCTATTCTAGTAATTTCGTTGATTAGCTCTGATACCTTCTTGGTTTCCAATTTATTTTTGTGGGAAAGATAGGAGATAATCTGTCCTCTTAAGAAGGCTTTCAGGGTTTCCCCAGAGAGCTTCTGCAGAAACCTCTGAGGATGTATTTGTCTCTGGATATAAATTCTGTACAGTTCTCGTCTGCTAATAAAAGTGGATTAAGATGCCATCTGCGAGATGAGTATGTGGGGCATAGTAATTTTAGCTCTAAAATCAAGGGGGCATGATCAGAAATAACAATAGCGTCGTACTTACAAGTTTTAATCGTAGGCAAGAAGTTGTTATCTACAAAGAAATAATCAATTCTTGAGTAGCAATGATGCACTGGTGAGTAGAAGGAATATGCTCTTGAGTTTGGGTTTAGAAATCTCCAGGGGTCTGATACGTTGTGGTCAGTTACAAACTGTGTAATTGTCTTTGCAGTGTTAGATGTCATCTCCCCTGTGGCAGTAGACCTATCTAAGTCTGGATTTAAAACACAATTGAAGTTCCCAGCCATTATAATTTTATGAGTGTTCACATTGGGAATGGATGCAAATACATTTTCCATGAATTCCCTATTATTGACATTGGGTGCATAAATATTTATCAAAATCACTTTACAGTTAAATAAATTACCTATGACATATCTCTCCACAGGATCAGATACTACATCTGATACTACAAATGAGACTGTTCTATGTATAAGAATTACAAAGAAAACTAGAGATGTAGGAAAGCTGGAATGGAATATTTGGCCAGTCCAGTCTTTGTGCAGCCGAAACTGATCCTTGCTTAATAATAAGTGGGTCTCCTGTAAAAATACTATTTAAGCGGTTAGACCTGTTAAATGCAAGAATATTTTCTCTTTAATTTGTGATTTGGGCCTTTAACATTCCAGCTCACAAAGTTAACTGTCCAGTCCTTGAGACATTGCTTCTGAACTTGTATTGTCATTTTTTAATCTTAACTGAAAATTAAACAGCTTTGACCTTAATTTCCAATTTTTGCCATGAAGACTATTGTTATGTTGGCATTTATAATTACAAGGATTAAAAAGATAGATTAGAGATAGCTTGCTGTCTTCCTCTCTCCCACTCACGCTGGACACCACTTCCCAAAGTCCCAGTCCTCTGACATACCTAGAGACAGAGCACATCCAAAACAAAACAAGCTTCCCAGCAGCGGCGTATGAGGAATAAAATGAGATATCTATTGCCAATACAGTCCAATTACTATAAGCATAAAATATAATCTTCAGAAATCTTGAGATAGTAAAATAGTAAGTCCAGGGAATGATGTTAAAAAAGTGGGCCTAGATAAGCATAGTAAACCCTAATACGATACAAACAATAAACCAAGGGTATGATGTTAAACAGTCTCCTTGAGAAGAGTAAAAAAAAAAAAAAAAAAAAAAAAGAATTATTACTTTCTTCGAAACATACAAACATACAGATACACATATAATCTATACATATTAATAAAAGGCAAAGCCCTCACTGACTCACTGACTGACTGACTGACTGACTGACTTACTCACTCATCACTAATTCTCGAACTTCCCGTGTAGGTGGAAGGCTAAAATTTGGCAGGCTCATTCCTTACAGCTTACTTACAAAAGTTAGGCAGGTTTCATTTCGAAATTCTACGCGTAATGGTCATAACTGGAACCTGTTTTTTGTCCATATACTCTAATGGAGGAGGCGGAGTCACGTATTGCGTCATCACGCCTCCTACGTAATCACGTGAACTAAAAACAAGGAAGAGATTTACAGCACGAGTCAAACACGGGAACGAAGGTAAATAACGTTAATTTTTGAGTGTCTTTTAATACTGTGTAAGCATACATATTAAAACATGTGCAATTAAACGTGTGCATTTACGGGGTGATTTCTCAGGCTTAAAAGCTCGCCTTTTATCAAACGCGGGAACAAAGGTAAATGACGTTGTTCACTGTCTTTTAATACTGTGTAAGCATACATATTAACACATGTGCAATTAAACGTGTGCATTTACGGGGTGATTTCTCAGGCTTAAAAGCTCGCCTTTTACTAAAATGGTAAATGCAAACTGTTTTCATTCTGAAGGGCACAAACCACGTTAGATTTCAGACGTTAAACGCGCAAAAATGTCGGTACACCAGATAAATAAGCGCAACATATTATCAGTTGTATTGTATGCTTACAATACATATAGAAATGTGTTAATCGTTAACTAATATTATGGGATGGTGTTTTTCAACTCGCGCCTTGATTTAAACGATTGCATTTCTTGGTGGGTTTGCGTAGCTTATTGTCAATATCTTTACACCTCTTTTTAAGACTTAATTTAAAAAGGTTTTCTTTTCTTCTTAATTAAAATTTAAAAGCAATACTTCACCGCTGCGAAGCCCCTCTTGCGCTGACATCCGAGGTTCGATTACCGTAAGCAAGTGCAGTGAGTGTGTACGCCTGATGAGCCAAGAATAAGGGGGAAAGACATGTCGTGTACTCTTTGCATTATTTGACAGTAAACTATTTTCAATCATTCTATGATCTGCTTCTCACAACTGAAGGCACCGTGGCTGATGTTACCTCACTTGCTGGCCAACCATAAGCGTTACCTGGTAGGTAACCAGCCACTCACTTCACTCCCTTACGAGAATCGAACCTCGGACGTCAGCGCTACAGGCAAAGCCCCTAAAATTGCGCCACGGCGTGTGGTTCGTTTATTTGACAACATGTAGATCGGGGTAATTACATTCCACGTCACGGCGTGTGGTTCGTTTATTTGACAACATGTAGATCGGGGTAATTACATTCACGGCATTCGTAGTCTGATTCACAATCTGATTGTATGGGTGGTTACCTACCAGGTAACGCTTATAGTTGGCCAGCAAGTCAGGTCGAAGTGATCACTCGAGTGAAGGCAGCTTCACAAAAAAACAGATCCTTAACAAACTGTTATTAGTATATTTTCCCTTAATTTAAAAAGGTTTTCTTTTCTTCTTAATAAAAATTTAAAAGCGGTACTTCGCCGGTGCGAAGCGCGTGGATTTGACCGACTGACACATACAGACATATTCATGAGTGCAGGTACTTCGGAAAGAAAGCACCGTGTAAACCTAAAGTTTAAATTAAGTTCATAGACCTACAAAAGGTTGCCATTCATTTGAGGCAAGATTGCTTTTCTTCTGTACAACTATACGTTGCATTCTCAAGAGTGTGCTTGCACGGCTTCGGATATAGATATATATATATATATATATATATATATATATATATATATATATATATATGTATGTCTATATATAAATATGTAAGCTTATAAGTGTTGCCTTACTTCTCTTTAAGAAAGGAAGATGTAATGATACTTGATTTAAACGATTGCATGTCTTCCTGGGTTTGCTTAGCTTATTGTCAATATCTTTACACATTTTTTTAAGACTTATTGACTGAAATGGGCTTTCACGAAAAAGTTAGGGCTTTGCTACAGGATACACCCTCCACAAGTTAAGGAAGTAAAAATAAAATATATATTTCTGTTTTATTTAAACCTTTTAAGTTCGTATGCATAGCCCCATTTGGCTGTTCAATTTTTTGTTTTCTTTCTTCAGTAATATTTAATCTCCTTAAAGAAAAAGAACATATCCATTTTACTTTTTTTGTATCTCTTTAGTAATATTTTAGTGTAAAAGGATAACCAGTATTTAAACCTTTTATGTTACTTTATAAATTTATTTTACACAATGTTGAAAAATTAATAAGAAAGCTACATATTTTGGCAGCTGCTGCTTTAATTTTCAATGAAATGAAAAAACCTCTCCAACAGAAAACATCAATGAAGAAGAAACAGTTTGCACTATCTAAAAATGAGAAACCCTCATTTATAAAAGTTTGCTGCAGATGACTTTACTATAATTGTAATTAAAGCATAAACAAGAAGTGTCCAAGAAGGGAAAAGGATGTACAGTGATCCCCTGCCTATCGTGGAAGTTACGTTTCAGACCCATCAGCGATAGGTGAAAATCCGTGATATAGAAAGACCATATAAATAAACATTTTTTTTTTATAGTTTAAGCCTTAAAAATAACCCTGCCACACGCTTTAAATACATGTAAACTTATTAAAACACACATGATATGTGGATGTCGGGCTAAGGATATGAGTAACCTCTCTATTATAAAACATTTTAACGTCATGCAAGACAAGGCAATGAGACAGAAGAACAGCTGCTGTACAGGCTTTTAAATGATCGACGCACAGAGCAACAAGCAGAACAGGCATGTTGGCAGAAGCAGCACAAAGCCAGTAGCTGATCCGTCCACTTCTGCTTAGCGTGCGATCAGCCCACACCCAACCCCCCCCCCCCCTTCAAAAAGCGAACGACAGAGACTCGAAATGGCAAAAGGACAGCTGCTGTACAGGCTTTTAAGTGATTGATGCAAAGCGCAACAAGCACAACACACAGCTGGCTAGCAGCAGTAGTAAGACACCAGCTGACCCAATCACATCTCTTTAGCGTGCGTTCAGACCCCCCACTTCATAACGCGAGCAGCTGCAAGAAAGAGATTTAACCAGTCCGGGGCAGGAAATAATGGACAAATATGGTTTTTACAAAAGTTTTAAAGTAAAAATGAAAATAATGCATATGTAACAATTCCTATGAAAGTATCAATCTCTTTAAATTCTTTATCCGGTAAACCACACCCCGGGGTGGGCGAGCGAAGCGAGCAGGGGGCAGGGCCCCCTAGTAATAATATTAATAAATCCGAAATGTAGCAGGGGATTACTGTATTACAGTACCAGTATCATTGCAAGCAGATCAAATAACCAGCAAGATCTCTGCCATGCCATGACAGGATGTGACTCACAATCGTATTTTAAAAAAGTGTTGGGATCAGTTTTCTTAACTCTTTTTCTGCTTCCTCCATAGTGATAAAGATGTAATGCTTGTCTTGAATATCCGCTTTCAGTTTGGCAGGGTACAAAAGGCTGCATCTGATCTTGGCTTTCCATAAGCACGGTTTAATGTTGTAAAAAGCTGCACGTTTAGCAGCCGGTGAGGGTGAGAAACACGGGAAAATGCGAATGTGGTTATTTTCAAATATAATCTTGTGTTACTGTCTGAGAAGTGACATTACATGCAATTTAAATTGTAATTTCTCAAAGTGCATGATAAGAATCCTAGGTTTAGATGTATTTGATCCCCGTATGCGGTAAGCTGCTGTTATTTCGGTGTCTGATTTACAGTCCTCTCCAATTATTTTGCAGAATAGCTCAGCTACGAATTTCACTGGGTTTGGACTTTCACGATTCTCTGGGACACCTTTGGTTATAATATTATTCCTTCTGCATCCATCTTCCAGTGCAGCAAGTCTCTGAGTTTTTTGCATTCGGAATTTTCAGCCGTTGCTGACTAGGACTTGATGCCTGTCTGGGCTTGGGCATAGCTTTGGTTTTCTTTTCAGTTTCTTTCTGAGCTCCTTTCTTACCGCTTATACATGCTTGCATATACTGTAACAGAACCTCCCCGAGTTGGGTAAATACAGGATACCTCAGGATGATAAAAATAAGAGAAAAATTAACGCCGCTGCTAACGGAGTTCTACTTCAGACGTCCATCTCCCGTAACGTACGAGACCAACAGTTCTATCACTGTGGTAGAGTTTACCGTATATAATAGGAAATGGTTTATTAAAATGCAGGAAAATCTATGAGCAGCTTTGCATATTAGTAAAATAATGAAGATTTTAATAATTAAATAATTGGAGAACAGAAAAAATGTGGAAAAAATCAACATACACATACAGGGACAAAGAAAAAATTTGTGAGGAATAGCACTTTATGTGTCTGCTTATGGGTCATATATATTGTATTAAAACTGGTCTATTTTTTGTAATGTAATTGAACAAAGTATAAAGGGGGAGCTTGGAAAATAACCAATTCTACATAGGAAAAAAAAAAACTCAGTGCGTAAAAAAGAGGTGTTAGCATCACACTGGTTGTATTGTTTCCATCACATTTGAAAATAAGTTAGTAGGATTGCAGCATTTGAAAGCATTTGATAATAAAGTAAAATGACAGGGGAGAATATAGCTTTATGTGCAGTAAATCCTAACCTCAATGCAGTTGACAAAAACAGCTGAGAATGCTTTGTAGACCAGCTGTTTTCTAAAGAACTCACAAGGTCTAATCTCAAAAACTATTACAATTTCTATTACCAAAGACACAAATTTAAATCCTAGTCATGTACACCACAATAATATGGAAAATAACTTTTTGCAATAAACATACCCTATTCAGTATTAATGAAAAAAGATAACAGAATACATATTTCTTTAGAGGATGTTTTAATTGTGTGGAAGAACAAACATAACAGCTGCAAATCTTTAAAGTAAATGCTTGAAAATTTTATGAGAAACCCAACTAACTCAAAGATTATCATAGTGTAGGTGTAGGCTTTTCTGTCTTGATCCGATCCTGATAATAATAGATCCATTCATTCTTAATTTGTAATGCACATAATGCTTGGGAGACAACATTTATATTTTTGTTACTGCATGAATAGCCTATACTGCTGAGTCAGAACTTGTTGGGTAGTTCATCAGGATAAAAGTGGCCTTAGAGAACCTTTTTTCAGTTCTCACCCTAAGAATCAGCTAAGGATTCAATAAGAGACACTTCAGTAAAAACAAACTGTCACATGCTTGGAAGAAAAAAAAAAAAAAGGTTGACAGGGTCAGGTATCCTAACTACGTGCAATCACTGTCCCTTAAGTACTTTCTACAGGAAACTAGTATTAACTACATATCAGTGTAGGGAAATGAATGTACAACTGGAGACTAAGATCTTTTATAGCTTATAGGCAAAAAGTGAATGTTCCACAGCCAACTGCTAAACAAGAAAGGTACATTTTCAAAAACATCTTCACAACATGTAGCACAACTTTCATTTTTACTGTCGTAAAACACATTTCGGACAAGATGCCAGTCCACTTCAGTGCACATGTAAACACACACACACACGCACACTACACAAACTCACATTCAAACCTTGCAAATTAATCTTCTTATGCGCTATGTACGAGGCAACAGAGGGAAGCCACAGAAACAAAAACAATATGTACTGTAAATTTTACATAGACAGATTTCAACCCAGGTGAATGGAGTTTACCTTTAACTACTGTACCACTGCATTTAGCTTTTGACCTTTTTAAATTAAAAACTTCAATCAGTTAACAAAAAGTTAAGAGTCTTGATTAAAAGTTATTTATTATTTCTGATAAACCATACATATGAAATATCTACTAAAATACACATAGATGCATCACTTCTGGTTTTAAGTACTGGAACATCAAAAAGAAATAATTAACCTAACAGTAAATGATACAGTCTTGCATCTTTTCCAACATATCTCAATATGTTTGCTCTCTCTTTTTCTCTGATTCTTGTATTCATACAGCTACTGTCCTGTTTTACAAGCCTTTTAGTTATTCTCTACAAGTGCAGTGAACTTTGAATCTTGTATCTCAGCTACATTTAATTCTTAACTTTCTGAAACACTGTCCAAGTGCAAACTCCACTCTTCATCTGAGCAGGTATATCTCTATTCCTTTATTTGCATTACTAATGTTCTGTTTTGTTGTCCATCCCTCATTTTTGACCCTGTAAATTCCATTGTGGGGTCATGAGGAAAGAAAGCTTATTAATGTAACATATGACAACAGACAGAATCAGTCCTAAAGTTGTTAATCTAAAAAGAAACTAAAACACAGAAAAAGTGACAGTACAAATGTAATAGTAGACTGGCTTTTTAGCAGTGACAATACTGGACCACATGTGGTCTCAAGAGTTACTATTTCTTTTCTTTATGGTCTATCAGGTAGAAAGTACCAGTTAATTATTGCACAGGAGGACACTTCTACAATTTTAACATACTCAATAAAGTATTTCACTTCAGAACAACTTTTCTTCTTATAAGTGAGTCAAATCGTCAATTCTGAGAAACATGGTTTTAATGTAACAGAAGGACCAGACAGTTTAAACCATCCCAGCTGGATAATTAGGAGAGTGGGGGAATACAGCAACCGGCCCAAGAAAACAGATGCAGGAAAGCTGCCAGAACAATGCTGTTGAGTCTCTCTCTTCAAAAGCCAGCAATGCCCTTATAATGAGGAACACCACTAAGGCAGATATCGAGTCTACAGAAGGAAGAAACCAGATCTGTGGTCACTGCTAGGAAAAAAAAAATACTACAGTATAAAGTGCAAGATGAACGCTACACATCATCATGTTACCTCACTTATACTCAAATACCACCAAGCTCCTTCTCTGTCTCTCCTTTTCTAAAATCCTTACTACTATCACTTTCTTGGTTTTCTAAATTGTATTCCACTGTTAGTTGTGTTAATATGCTTAATATGAGTGAAAGCAGACACAAAGTAATTCTTAGTAATAACTCAATGAAATATTATACAAAGTGTTAGCATTTTACAAAACAAAACTAGCTAAACAAGACTGCAGTGGCCATATACAATACAAACTAAACACAACAAATTAATAGTTCTAAAATAAAACAGACTCAAACATAAGAATATTTAATATGCAGTTTGAGTGCAAACAACAAAAGAATCAACATTGTTCAGCCTAGCATAAATAGATACTAACCCAGCACTCTATGTTTTTCTCCAGTTACTATAGTAACTATATTTGGTGGGTGGTGATGCACATATATGTAAAAAGCTTTCATTTTATAGAAAAATAAATATTAATATCTGGCCACCTGAAAATACTTAGGATGATGAAAATGCTTAACTTTCTCATACAGACTTATTTCAATGTTAAACAATATGTAATGAAACATATATTAGATAATAGGATCAATTAAAGAATATTTGAAAATACGTAGTGTAAATCTCTCTATTTATAAAAAAAAATCTTCTGGGAAGCAAAAGCAAGGCTACGATACGTGATCTTCTCGAAAGACATTTAAAAGACCCGCGAGACTCGCGGGGACCGTAAACATGAGACTTGGTGCCAAGAGATTGTCCCAGGGCCATAGCAAAAATGACAGCGGCTGTACAGGCTTTAAAAAGATCAAAGGGCAACGCAACAGCAGCCCCCCCCCCCCCCGCCGACAACGCGAGCAGCGTTATACGTCCTGCAAGAAAGAATTTAACCACGCCCGGAGCCAGAAATAAAGGAAAAGGATTGTTTTTACAATGTCATGCGAGACCAGGCAGTGAGCCATCATTTAAAAGGATTCCACAGACCTCTAACTAAGCAGTTGTTGGATTGCTTTTGGCAGACAAGCATCAAGAGACAGCTCGCAAGCAGCAGAAGGACAGCAAATGATCCAAAGACATATCCTTAGCGTGTATTCAGATAAAGCCACCACCCCCCCCCCTCCCCGTTCCACAACACGAGCAGCATTATACGTCTGGAAAGAAAGAGATGTAACCACGCATGTGGCCGAAAATAAAGGACAAGTATTGTTTTTACAAAAGTTTTTATCTAAAAAAAGACTATAGGAAATTACAAGGAGGATACGCAGGTTAGAAAAATGGCTGGATGGATGGAGTTGTCTTACCATGGTAATCTTACTTCACAGACTTATTGTTCAAAAAGCATTGTCTGAGGTTGTAGAGACGCACTGTAACATTGTGTGACACTGAATTGGAACAAGCACATTCAAGCATGGACAAATGTATTATTTTTACTCCATGTTCTTGTTCTGAATTATAATATCTTCTGCTGGCATCTATACTGCACCTTATTAGTGAACTGATCATGCCATTTTTGTGACATGAAAAATTTTAAAAATGAGAGTGCTGTTTGATGGAATTACTTATGGTATATGTCACTGTTAAATTAAGGCCACTTTGCAGTGTTTTTTTCTTTCTGGATTCATCATAACTTTCAATTCTTTGACCTGCTTTTGGATATTAGTGTTTAATTTTCCATGCAAAAAGTTTTTAAGTCAGCATATGCTGGCCTTTCACTGTCTTTCATTTACCTCTCTCTTTTAACCCAAAATCCTCCAGATGGACATCCTCAGCTTGATAATGACCAAGTAGCTGGATGGAAGGAGAACCAAGAAAAAGAATCAAACAGTCAAAAGATCAGAAAAACTGACCTTGTTTTCTTTTCAATAAATTTCTTATTAGAGAAAAAGGTAAAAGGGATATTCTGCATAAACAGATTATCTAAGGACCATAGAGATTAAAAACTTGAGGGGGAAAAAAAACTTTAGACTGCTGTTGAAGTTAGAGGAAAAACTTCAGGTAATATCTATTCTGTCATCAGGTTAATTGATTTTGATATTTGCCAGATTCCTTTCATAGAATAAGAACATCATATTAAATCAATCAATTTTAGAACAAAAAATAAGTAAAAGTAAAATGTAAGGTAAATGGTTTGACTGTATAAGATATAATTTATCTCTGGGAAGTTATAAAGTCGATATGTACAAAAGTCAAAAGACTTAAGGCTGTGATTGCTGCAAAAGGCAACTACACAATCTAAAAATGTGGGGATTAAACACCTACACAAACAGTATATTTCCTTTTTTTCTTTTGTTCTTAAGACAGGAATGAGAAACAAAGAAGCTGCAGATGCTCAAGCCCCTGAACCTTTCCTCTTATTGGCACAAGTGCCCTTTTTCCTCAAATCTGGTATCTCAGAAGCCCAGAGCTGCCACCATGGAATTCCAAGTACCTAGAGATGACTTAATGGACAGTCATCATTACGTGAGTAAGATAACCCTCCCACAACCGTAATCTTAATCATTTGCGACCAGTGGAGTCAACTCCATCTATCTGGACCTCAAGCTGCTGAGATAAATTCTTGTTTTTCTACTGTTTAGACCTAAGCACAATTGTGTGCCACCTTTTCATTGTAAGAAAAAAGAGAAAAGGCAGCAATAAGCAACATGCATTTTTAAGGCTATATACAGTATGCTACCGTTTACTGTCTCACACAGGAATACAATATGGTCTATGACAATTATTGATATTAATCCCACAACTAATGTATACTAAATATTGGTTTGCTAGTTGTGCTTTTTTATATGATGCCATGCAGTGGATGGTAGCTGTAATGCCCTTGTTCAAGTGGTGCATATTGACTTTGATTATAACACCAGCTTTTTTAGTTTGCTTCCTATGGTTTCCAGTCACTCACCACTATTAGATTTATTAAGTAATTATTTTCAATAGCACAGCATTTTTTTGCCTTTCAGTTTAACTGCTTTGTAATAGAGTTTTCCACAAGTGCGAGTTAAGCGGAATGCCAGCAGGTGCGAATAAAAGCCTTACCTTACACCAGTAGTAATAAGCCTGAAGAAACTAACAAACCATACTGGTGGAAAATGTTACCATTAATTGAAAATGTTCTCCAAAAAAAACGTAGTAAACTACTGCTCCCTTGTAAAATGCACACAGTCAATTTCTTGTGAGACTGCGAGAGCCATTTTTGAGGTCCGTGACTGTGGCTTAACACTACACTAATGATAGACAGAAAATTATGAACGAGATACATATGAAAAGCATCTACTTGCCATATGACAAACAGGGGGAAAATGACTAATAAGGAGTCAAAATATTTTTTATGCTGCAGGTCAGGTCAGGTCAGGTCAGACTGGGAAAAATGCACTGGTACAGCACCTTGCCGCACCCACAACATAACGAAACAGCATGGGATCCTGGTTGGCAACCCTCCAGGAAGACATGTGGTCCAGTCCCACTGTCCGGAAATGACCATCTATCTGCCACAGCCAGGTGTTACTGGCTGTTGCTCATAGATTCCTCTAAGAAATGCCTCCATATTTGCCCTCAAAGCCCTCGCAGCCATCCTTTACAGTTCCTGCTACAGACCGGAGTTGCCATCAAGCCGTGAGCTGCACGGGAACACTGGTAACACCAACTACAACCCTCAGCAACCTTCAGGGTCTTGTCACGGAAGGTCTCCCACATTACATTAGGATCAGCAGTCGCACCCAAGTCCATAGGTTCCTCACACAAACTGTGTGCAAACTCATTAGAAACAACCTGATCTTGGAGTCTGGCCAGGTCCAGCTTCATTCTCCTAGTAGGTGGTAGCCTACTGCACTTAAGCTGGATCTTCAGAGTAGCAACAACAAGTCTGTGGTCAGAATTCACAAACTGGGCACTTCTGTAGACCCTGCAGTTTTGTAAGAGTATCTGGTGTCTGCCAACAAGGATATGATCAATCTCCTTCACTGCACCACCAGTATTAAAGTACCAAGTCCAACGATGCGGCTCAGGACACTGGAACCAGGATCCAGCGATCCATAGCCTCTGACCTTTTGCAAAGTCAAGGAACATGGAGCCACTTTCACCACGGTTGCCAGATCCATGGGGACCGACAAAATCCTCATAGTCAGGCCTGTCAGTGCCAGTGGTTGCATTGAAGTCACCCAAGACCAGAGGGTCACCTTGTGGTCACCCATCAAACACAAAGCGAAGTTGAGAATAAAATGTCTCCCTCACCGAGACATCACTCACTGCAGTCGAAGTATACACTAAGACAACAGACAAGGCACCCAGAGAGTGCCTTAATCTGATTCTCATAAAACGCTCTTTGAAAGCAGAGACATCGGACACCACTGGAGGCAACAGCAACGGCTACTCCCTGAGTAAGACAGCCATCAGAGAGACCAGACCAATAAAAAGTGTACCCACCTACAGAGATCTGGCCAGTCCCAGGTCTGTGCACTTCACATAGTGCCACCACTGAAGTGTGGAGTTTACAAAGCTCCTCCGACAGCAGAGGAAGATGATCATCATGCCAGAGAGACAAAATATTCCACATAGCTACGCAGATCTGCTAACTTAAATTGGGACACAAGTGCTGCCATACAGCAGGTGACACCTCAGTATCACACCAGTTCTGATCCCCAACAGGCCTGACCTCATTGGCTCTCAGACAGTTTTGACTCTTCTGAGGATGGGGCTCCCTCCATGTCTCATCCAAAATAGTCATTTTTATTTTAGGAGGACAAAATCTTTGATTTGATGTGCTATGGTGTGAACACTTGCTGTTGAAGAGCATGTGACTAGATTAGTATTCTTTTATTTGCTCATTCATCTTGTTGAAATGTGTAATTTATGAAAATTTGACATGATCAGCAATCATAGGCATATACAGTATATTTTATGAAGTCTGTGAATATTAGTGGCCCTAAAGTTACACCCAAAGTTCTAATACAATTAGAAACAGTTAAGTAAAAATGGGAACTATACTGTACAGTGCCCCTTCTCCTTCTTTGAGTCACTCCCCACTAAAAGGTGTGGGCACTTCACTATATTTAAGAGTAAGTAACAACACAGCATTATTCAAACTATTTATTCCATAAGGGATGATGATGATGATGATGATGGTGGTGATAATAATAATAATAATAAAACAGTATAATAAACAATACTTACTATTAAGCTGTACAATAATACATTATTACTAGTATTTCATTTCCTTGTTCTTTCACTGTTTGTTGTACTAGTTATGAAATTTCTTGTTTAACATCTGTAAATGTAAGTCTGTCGAGAAAAATGAATTATTTGCCTGGCTTATCAGCAACCCCCGCCTTTGGCTGATTTTAGTGTTTTAATTTAGAGTATATCACCAGGGGCCTCTTGTATAAACGGTGCATACGCACAAAAATGTTACATATGAACGTTTCCATGCTCAAATCGTGATGTATAAAACCTAAACTTGGCGTAAAGCCACCCACATTTCCACGGTAGCTCCAACCTTGGTGTACGCAAGTTCTCTGCTCTGTTTTGTAGACTGGTGGCACCCAGTGTCAAAGCAGTGCTACTGTTCCTGCGTGGTTACCCTTTCTTTAGATCCATATCTCTGACGCGGCTTTATCGTGTACACCGAAACTAACTGCATATTGTTTATTAGTTTAATGCATCTGATTGTAATTAACCTGTTCCAGGGAATAGCCAAAGTATTCCAAATACCATAGCTGCTTTATCGTTGTTACTCTCACTGCACCTTCTTTTTCTTCTTTCAGCCGCTCCCATTAGGGGTTGCCACAGCGGATCATCTTTTTCCATATTACTCTCACTGCACCACTCGGAGTATTTATATCACTATATCTGAGTGGGGAATCACATATCTAGAGCAGAGAATTATCGGTATACAGCATCAAGCACATGCTGCCTCAGCCATGCTGCCTATTTGAACTGCTCTCACTCGGCAAACGCTTTCAAGCCTTTCCTGTATGGACCTCACGGTTCAGAAACAGTTTCATCCCAAGAACTATAAACGCACTCAATCAGTCCATCAAGTGCTCCTTGTAGAACTGTTTGTACTTATTAGTACAATTACCTCACTGTAAACTTGCGATGCAGTTATAATATTGCACAACCTGAGCCACTTTATAAAGCACGTATTTACATATGATGACGATATATTTTTTTAAGGTGAAATGCAGCAAAATATGTTTATTATACAGATAAAATGTTAACATCATTTTGAACATCTAGTTCAGGGACTGTTCCTGCCTCGCGCTGTATTCTTGCTGGTGCTGACGGGACACTGGAAGGATAGATGGATAGAATAATTAATTACTATGAAGATATTTCAATGTTCCTTAAAGGTTTTGAAGAATCGGCGTTCTAAGCTTACAGATGGCTTAACGTCTGTTACAGAGCTGTTTGGGTATTTGGAGAAAGAAAAGTAAGGACAGGAATTGGCAATTAGTATGTTTGAAAGAGACAGTACTGCTACAATAAAGTATTTCATCGAAGGTCGCGCATGGCACAGCAAGCATCTTGCGTGAGACATGAACAATCACTGCGCCACCATGTTCCCATGTTTAATAACATGCTTTAACTCCTGTCATCATGAAAATGATATCACGTATACATCTCAGTATTTTAATTATTCAGAGAGCTGTAATATTACGAATGTAATGGATTCTGTGTCCTGTTGGAGGCAGAGAAAGCCCGGAAGCACGTAGTGATTCACACACAGAGCACATAGAAAATCAAATACAAAACAAAGCAATTAATGTGCTACTTTAGTTATGATGGGATTTGAGAAACTAGTAAATTAATCAATTTTAAGAAGAAGTTTATGATAAAATAAACTACGTGATTAAAGTGGAAATTTCAAGATTAAAGTTGACATTTCGTGCTTTTTTTCCTCACTGTGTGCCTTTTTTTTTCTCTGTACCCTAATAAGCTTTTACAGTATATGACACTCAGACGGTGGGCTACGACTCGCCTATGACTTTACGGCGACTTTTATTTCGGGCACTGTGCAACTTTGTGAACTTGAGATTTCGAGTTTCTCCGGCACGCTATGTCACTCATCAACTTCCTTTTGTGGATTATATCACTGTTTAAACCAACAAATAGTATGTTTTTCCTTGCCTCCACCTGGTATTCACTGAAATTCTTCTATTTTCCCCCGTGCATTTACCTTTGTCTTTTCACAGAAGGCTGAGCTTAAGGGCTATTTATATTGATTTGCATATTCAAAGAGGCCTAATTCTGGGAGGAGTTGGGGCAGGACAGAAGGCGTGTGCACGTGCGTTACTTTTCACGCTGACAGGGATTTATGTAGCGGAAGAATGTGGAAGTTGGCATATGCACAGATTTATGCATCTGGATTTTTTTGTGCATAAGTACATTTCCGCTTTTGTCCGTACGCCATGTTATAGTGTGAATTCTACACATGGCGTTATACATGAGGCCCCTGCAGTGTAAGCATAAAGGGTACATTTTTCCCTCTTCTCTCTACCTGCAATTTCAGAGTGGAAGAGATGCAAACTCTTTTTGGGGGTAATATAAACACAACCAGTGTTTTTTTTTTTTCTGAAAAAAAAAAAAAAAAAAGGGAATGGCACCAGCTATCTACATATCTACATCAAACTGTCTTTCTTTAGTTTATCTCAAATACTCTTCCAAACAAGGAGAAGATGAATACTAAGCGACTCAATACACAAAGGTGGTATCAATCTATATTGATAATTGAAGTGGAACAACTTTGTAGCAGTGAACCTATGCATAATAACACAAAATTTCAATATAGGCAGAATTTATTTCCAGTCAGTCTGATATCTCAAGATACTTTACAGCTCTTGATAATGCTTGTCAGTCTGTTACTACTTTCTGGATGATACCCAGAAGTGAGTACTCCACATTTTAGTGTAAAAATACATCCAGACAGACTCCTTTTTTAAAAAAATTCAGGTTCTCCACAATAAGACTTGGCCATTTACTTGCTTATATTCAACTAAGTTTATTTCAACCATTAGTTTGGTTTGGATAATTTGTAAAGTTAATGTAAAATTTTGCTTGACAACAGTAGTTTACAATGATTTTCAAAAATTTCAGCATCACCAAATCCCAGCCTGGATATTACAGTGGACAAAAAAAAGTTTTTTTCTTCAAAAATGCAATGGATTCACTCTATGGAGTGTTAATACTGACCAAGTACAAGGAGGGCATATACAATTATCAGTAATCATTTGTCTTTTTGCTGTCATCACTTGTCTTTTTTCCCCTATAAGATATAATATACCTTTAGAGAACCCACTATTCCAATTACAGAACTTAACAATTAAAATTTAACAAAGTGAACAACTTGTTCTATCATCCTATTCCCGAAGTCATCGGAGTGTTATATTCCCCCCTTTATTTAAATTTTCTAATAAAAACTGACATTACTAATAACTTGGAGGATGCAGGATGGAGTTTTTGGGGAAACGTTTTGCAATCAAGATTTCTGTTTTTGGTTATGGAAATACTTCAGTTCACTACACATTTAACACTGTTATCTTGTTTCCATCAGTATACTACTGTACATTAATGTAAACTATCTATATGTGGTATATGTCATAATGTAGCAACTGCTTCTTATAGTAAGGTATGGCTTGGACATCATTTGATCTTTCCTATTATTTATGTTTAGTTTTATCTGAATTTATATATAGTGTTTGACAGGAAGGCTAAAATCTATTGTGGGAAAGATTATTCATGGAACATAGGAAGAGGCAGAAGAAGCAACTACTACCCAAAAGGACATTGTACTGTATTTACATTATGTACTCAGCTATACTCACACTATTTAGTTATAAAAGCTCAACCCAGGAAAACCCTGGCCATCTGATAACCAAGGAGGTAAAGAATACCTAAGAGAACAAGAAAGAAAAATAGAAAGAGAAAGAGAGAGAAGCAGATATGTAACAAGGTTGTGATTAATTATCTTCAGATTATTTTAACATATTAGATATGCACACACAAACACCGCATGTACATATTTTTAAGAACTACAAAATATATTAACTATTCAGCTCTGAGCCATTCCCGGTTGTCTATATGCTTGTTCTAAATTCACTGTATTGGCAACGCATTATGACTTGACAAGCGGATCAAGCAGTAACATGGTATCTTTCAGAATGCTAGAGTATCCAGTTGCTACTATTCATATTGCATAAAAGAACAAAAAGTGACATTGTTATATTTTTTGTATAGGTACAGCTCTATAAAAGTACTTTGTAAAGCCATTTTTGGTAAATACATATTTAATTTCAGATAAATTTTTGACATGTTCATCTGTGGTGGTATCCAGAAAGTTGCCAGTTTGAATCATTGTTACTGCTCTGTTCTGCTGGACCCTAATACAGTGTATAAGGCAAAATAAAGAACAAAAAAATATATACATATATATGTCCTGGAGAAACTAAGATCCATAGACCATCCATGTTTAGGAATTTTAATCTGCAATAAATCAATGCTACCCTGAATGCACAAATAAGCAATTTAGTTTATACCTCAGTTTAGGAAGAGCTCTCTCTGTCTGTTGGTAATACAGTTCACCACCAGGGGGCACAAACAAATTCAAATACTACACCAGTGTTTAATTGATATACAAATGACTTAAAAATGCAAGGACAATAAATAGTTGTTAAAACAATGCTCAGGCCACCCAATCAACTTTACTGAACAAAAGAGTTCCCATTTACATCTATTTAGTTCGTCTTCAGAGACAACTATCATGTGCAGCATATATTTAAATCAAAGTTAATACATTTTTGAGTAACAACTGCTATTGGTAATGCAAAAATAGAACAAAAAAAACATTTGGTTCCAGCACAAAAACTTTGCTGCATACTGTATCTAAATACAGAGCTGAATAAGGTAGTATCATCTTTATACTTCAAGTTTGAACAAAATCTGAAAGGTATAAATCAAATTAAGAACAGTTCTTGACAGTCCAGTAAAATCTCTCAAGACTATTGTTAGACTACAGAAACAAAATAGTACTTCAAATATTTGCCATCTGCTGTCTTTTGCCACTTCATAGGGAAAAGTCATCACTCATTCCAGCTGAAGAGTTTAAATGCTGAAGTTCCCTTCTTGAAATCATGGCTTCTCAGCCTCATCAGACTACCTGAACACAGCTTTTGCTAGACAGACTGGGGTTCAGCCAGCTTCTGATCCACAAAGAGAAGATACTTTCACCCTTTCAGCTCCTAATGGAAAGGGCAGCTTATAATGTCAGGTTTCAAAGACCAAGTTTCAAAAGGTCATTTTGAAGAGATCCCCTCTTCCCTGAGACAGTCCCAGAGAGATGCCTGAACTTCTCTCCTCTCTTTGCTTCTTTCCATACATGAGGCTTTAAAGGTAGGTTGAAGCTTCTCCATATTGGATTAAGATTACTTCAGTTACAAAAATCAATGTCTTTCAATAGGTGGGTTCATCTGTCCATCTTAGTTGTCCTTGCCTGAGCCAATTTCGTGCCTTCTGGCTCAAGAGGTCTGCAGAAGGGCCTCTGGAGAGATGTCAGGTCACCTCTGATTTATACCTTTGTTACTAGATGAGGTCCATGCAACTGCTAGTACAAGCTGGAGTTTAGTCACTTAGTTTGGAACACAAATGGGGTTTTTTTGCAGCTGAACGCCTGCATTCCTGTTAAATCTGTCCAGCAGATTGAAAGCCTAGCAGAATGAGCAATGCCCACTTTGTCCTACACTACTGTCGATCTTTGCCCTCGAGAAGTTTATTCTGTCTTGCTCACTTACTAACAACCATCAATAAGATGCTTCTTTAATGAAAAGATTTAAAACAGTCACAATAGGTAGTACCTATTCTACAGTATTTTCATTGGTGGAACAAAGATGAGGATTAGCAAAAGTTTAAAATACATTGCTATCAATGTCTTGTAATGCGACCATACACAAAAATACAAGGGAAGACCTAACTGAAAACATTATCCTGTGTGTGTGACAAGGGCTTAACAGTTTATAAATATAAATGGAAATAAATACAGTTTAGCAGTAAAATGAAAAAGCTACTGAGTAACCATGGCATTAGTTTCAGGGAATTTTATCGACAAGAAGCACTGAGGTCACTGAAATCAAGCAATCCTTTCATTATAACTTTAAAATCTTCAGCTAGTAAACAAATCAGAAAGTATAATATATGCTTAACCTTGAGTCAGCTTAACTAAAGACTTATGCAAAGTAATGGAAAAGGACCCAAAAAAAACTGGAAAATACTACAGTGGGATAAAAGCAGTTACCATTTGAACAATGGTTCTTTCTTTGAGCGAATATAAAGTTTCTTTGAAAATGACCAGTTATATAATCAGTATACAGTGGTGTGAAAAACTATTTGCCCCCTTCCTGATTTCTTATTCTTTTGCATGTTTGTCACACAAAATGTTTCTGATCATCAAACACATTTAACCATTAGTCAAATATAACACAAGTAAACACAAAATGCAGTTTGTAAATGGTGGTTTTTATTATTTAGGGAGAAAAAAAAATCCAAACCTACATGGCCCTGTGTGAAAAAGTAATTGCCCCCTGAACCTAATAACTGGTTGGGCCACCCTTAGCAGCAATAACTGCAATCAAGCGTTTGCGATAACTTGCAGTGAGTCTATTACAGCGCTCTGGAGGAATTTTGGCCCACTCATCTTTGCAAAATTGTTGTAATTCAGCTTTATTTGAGGGTTTTCTAGCATGAACTGCCTTTTTAAGGTCATGCCATAGCATCTCAATTGGATTCAGGTCAGGACTTTGACTAGGCCACTCCAAAGTCTTCATTTTGTTTTTCTTCAGCCATTCAGAGGTGGATTTGCTGGTGTGTTTTGGGTCATTGTCCTGTTGCAGCACCCAAGGTCGCTTAAACTTGAGTTGACGAACAGATGCCCGGACATTCTCCTTCAGGATTTTTTGGTAGACAGTAGAATTCATGGTTCCATCTATCACAGCAAGCCTTCCAGGTCCTGAAGCAGCAAAACAACCCCAGACCATCACACTACCACCACCATATTTTACTGTTGGTATGATGTTCTTTTTCTGAAATGCTGTGTTCCTTTTACGCCAGATGTAACGGGACATTTGCCTTCCAAAAAGTTCAACTTTTGTCTCATCAGTCCACAAGGTATTTTCCCAAAAGTCTTGGCAATCATTGAGATGTTTCTTAGCAAAATTGAGACGAGCCCTAATGTTCTTTTTGCTTAACAGTGGTTTGCGTCTTGGAAATCTGCCATGCAGGCCGTTTTTGCCCAGTCTCTTTCTTATGGTGGAGTCATGAACACTGACCTTAATTGAGGCAAGTGAGGCCTGCAGTTCTTTAGATGTTGTCCTGGGGTCTTTTGTGACCTCTCGGATGAGTCGTCTCTGCGCTCTTGGGGTAATTTTGGTCGGCCGGCCCACTCCTGGGAAGGTTCACCACTGTTCCATGTTTTTGCCATTTGTGGATAATGGCTCTCACTGTGGTTCGCTGGAGTCCCAAAGCTTTAGAAATGGCTTTATAACCTTTACCAGACTGATAGATCTCAATTACTTCTGTTCTCATTTGTTCCTGAATTTCTTTGGATCTTGGCATGATGTCTAGCTTTTGAGGTGCTTTTGGTCTGCTTCTCTGTGTCAGGCAGCTCCTATTTAAGTGATTTCTTGATTGAAACAGGTGTGGCAGTAATTAGGCCTGGGGGTGGCTACGGAAATTGAACTCAGGTGTGATACACCACAGTTAGGTTATTTTTTAACAAGGGGGCAATTACTTTTTCACACAGGGCCATGTAGGTTTGGATTTTTTTTCTCCCTAAATAATAAAAACCACCATTTACAAACTGCATTTTGTGTTTACTTGTGTTATATTTGACTAATGGTTAAATGTGTTTGATGATCAGAAACATTTTGTGTGACAAACATGCAAAAGAATAAGAAATCAGGAAGGGGGCAAATAGTTTTTCACACCACTGTATATTGATATTCATAAATATAATCAGTATAAAAATATTTGGATTTTCACAAATGTAAATCATACATTTTAAGAAAATGCAATTTAAAGCATATTGTCTCAACTGTATATTTTTAAAATGTAATTCCAGCTAAGAAAACAAAGCTTAAAAATAGTCCAAATTCAAATCGGCCAAGAGCAAGTTTGTCTGCAAAATGATCTGAAAATGCTGTTGGTTGTCCTATTGGATACTGACCAACCATCACACAACTAAGCAACATGTTCTGGTATAATGAGAGATTTCTGTTCAAATTCGTAAGCACCAACACCTAAATTCCAGTCATCCATATGTTTCATTGAGTCAGATGCTACTGAGAAGGACATCAGAACAAAGACCCTGACAGGTATTCCCAGAGAAAGAGACATCATGTATTCAACCCCATTCGATTTAAAGCCATAAAACCTGGAAAGTAAGAGTGTCAGTCCACATAAGGATAGAAAGATTGCCCAAACTGATTGTCTGAAAGATTGGTAAAAAAATGGACATGGAGATAATTTGAATTATTTGACTGAATGATAAAAAAACATAACTAAGTGCATGCTTTACATATAGCAGGTAAGTTAAAAGTATTGTGCAAATACAGTATTCACGATGTAATCATAACTGTTAGTCCGTAAGTTCATTATAAGGGTGGAGCCCCTTATACAGTATATCACAATGACATATCCTCAATGTGCCATTCTCTCTTGGTGTTTTCCTGGAATTTTGCCTAAACGTTAAAGACAAGCTGTCAGGTCAATTAGCAATTCCAAATTGTTCTTTCAGGGCTTTGTGTCCTGCATAAGATGGTTTCTTTACTTGACAGCAGCCTGGAAGTTGAGGGCAGGCTTTCTAAATTTATACTGGAATGAATGATTTAGAAATAGGCTGGCTATTACAAGCAGAACTAAAACAGAAATTGAACTGTCTCTCACTTGTTCAGTAAAAACGCTTTCTTTTTTTCCAAAGTCATATACTTTGTATAAAAATCGGTCACATATGTTTATATATATATATATATATAAAAACAACCTTATGAACCTGGACAACCCCATTAGTGTATCTGAAGTGACTAGAAAAGCAAATGACACAAAGGTAATAAAGAGGAAAAAAATTATTCAACTTATTACTGTAGCCAAAGTACTCAATTTAAAAAGCTATTAATGACTCAAGTATGCACAAAAGCACTTCAGATACACTGACAACAGTCCAATGAGAACATCTTTTTTTCCTTTTAAATAAATAAAAGTTGATCAGTACAAGTTGACCTGTAGTAAAGAACTCAGTCACTGTCCAATTAGGACAAACTAGTATTTTGCCAGCCTTAACCCCTGCAATATTGTGTACATACATATGTATCAGCCTAGAGTTTTTATGTTCTTGTCACATAGTTAAAAAAGTTTTTTATTTTTCTACTCACTTCGACTTATTCTGATTTTACCTGGTTTAAAATGAGACTTTAGCACCATGCGTTAGGATAGCAGTTTGACCAAGATATTTTCATTGTGGTATTCATTTTCTAGAGATAAATTTTACAATCCAGCAGGCCTTTTCCAATGACTGCCTTTTGTTTGACTAGAACACGTCTTGGTTATTATTTCTCAGTAAGCATGCAGTTATGTGACATTGACAGTGACTGTACAGTAGTGGTCAAAAGTTTTGAGAATGACACAAATATTGGTTTTCACAAAGTTTGCTGCTTCAGTGTTTTTAGATCTTTTTGTCTGATGTTTATATGGTATACTGAAGTATAATTACAAGCCAAGTTTCAAAGGCATTTAATGACAATTACATTAAGTTTATGCAAAAAGTCAGTATTTGCAGTATTGGCCCTTCTTTTTCAAGACCTCTGCAATTCACCATGGCATGCTGTCATTCAACTTCTGGGCCAAATCCTGACTGATAGCAGCCCATTCTTGCATAATCAATGCTTGGAGTTTGTCAGAATTTGTGGATTTTTGTTTGTCCACCAGCCTCTTGAGGATTGACCACAAGTTCTCAATAGGATTAAGGTCTGGGGAGTTTCCTGGCCATGGACACAAAATTTCGATGTTTTGTTCCTCGAGCCCACTCCCTTGGCTGAGAAGCAACCCCAGACATGAATGGTCTCAGGATGCTTTATTGTTGGCATGACACAGGACTGATGGTAGCGCTCACCTTTTCTTCTCTGAAAAATCTTTTTTCTGGATGCTCCAAACAATGGGAAAGGGGATTCATCAGAGAAAATGACTTTACCCCAGTCCTCAGCAGTCCAATCCCTGTACCTTTTGTAGAATATCAGTCTGTCCCTGATGTTTCACTTGGAGAGATGTGGCTTCTTTGCTGCCCTTCTTGACACCAGGCCATCCTCCAAAAGTCTTTGCCTCACTGTGCATGCAGAGGCACTCACACCTACCATTCCTGACCAAGCTCTGCACTGGTGGTGTCCTGATCCCACAGCTGAAACAATTTTAGGAGACGGTCCTGGTGTTTGCTGTATTTTCTTAGCCGCCCTGAAGCCTTCTTCACAGCAGCAGTGGAAATGGTTTTTGTGGGATTAATTTCATTTCCATGGCAAAGAGGGACTTTGCAATTAATTGCAATTCATCTGATCTCTTCATAACATTGTGGAGTATATGCAAATTGCCATCTTAAAAAACTGAGGCAGTAAACTTTGTGAATATTAATGTTTGTGTCATTCTCAAAACTTGTGGCCACGACCGTATGGTATGCGGGAGTTAGTCCATTTTTTTAATATTTGACAAACAATACATTGTAATAGAACACAACTCTAATATAAGAAGTACACTTGCATGCTCTGAAAACAATCCACATTTCAGCATTCATGCCCCATCCACACAAGTGAGCTTTATGACTAGAATGCCTCATTTAAACTGGTTCTTTCTATAGGATAAAAAAGTAAACATGCCGAGTATAAACCTGGTATGTTTTCAATTAAGAATTACATTTAACAAGTTCTTGCCAAGAACAGAAGTATTTCTGAACATATCCTCATAAAGAGTATTTAATTTTTTTTCCAGTTTGGGATAAATTAGAGCATCACTTTCATACAAAGTTAGACAGGGAGACAGAGTGGACTAGGATTCTTCTATTTAAGAAAAATAAGTCTTTATGCAGTATAGGATATTACAACAAATTTTCCATAGCACAATTTTATCTGGTATTACTCCAAATATTGCTATTAAAGCATTACAAGCAATTTTAAATCCAAGGCTGTCTGTACACCCCTAAAAATATCATGATAATGGGCACACACATTCATAATATAGACTGAGGCTTCTGGGATATTATAAAGCAGTTTAAACCATGCAGATATATTGGGTCCAGATCCATATTCATATAGTACTGTTAACAGATACCCCATTCAAATCTATCAAAGGCTTTTTCTGCATCCAAAAATAGTGTTATAGTGCCTCGCAGTTAGGAGACCTGGGTTCGCTTCCCAGGTCCTCCCTGCGTGGAGTTTGCATGTTCTCCCCATGTCTGCATGGGTTTCCTCTGGGCGCTCCGGTTTCCTCCCACAGTCCAAAGACATGCAGGTTAGGTGGATTGGCGATTCTAAATTGGCCTTAGTGTGTGCTTGGTGTGTGGGTGTGTTTGTGTGTGTCCTGCGGTGGGTTGGCACCCTGCCCAGGATAGTTTCCTGCCTTGTGCCCTGTATTGGCTGGGATTGGCTCCAGCAGACCCCCCGTGACCCTGTGTTCGGATTCAGCGGGTTTGAAAATGGATGGATGGATATTTTTTTGTTAATAATATGTAATAATTAGTTTTGTTAATTATCTGTTTCATTTGTTTTTGCCTCAAGTGCCTGGGTCACCAATTAAGATTATCCATCCATCCATTTTCCAACCCGCTGAATCCGTACACAGGGTCACGGGGGTCTGATTATTTCCAAATACAGCTCATTATAAGGAAGCCGTTTTGGCAGGCTCTGTATAAAGTATCTATGTACGAGGGAGGACCCAAAAGAAACAAGACTGGCCTCCGTGTGGCTGGACGGCGATTGGAGGGGGTTGGATCAAGGTCAGTGCTTGTTCTCTCATCCCTCGCCAGTCAGTAGCCAGGTGGATACCTCTGTGAAACGATCTCATGAGGAAATGCAGTCATTGTTTTTAGAAGCTGTTCTCGCGACCTTGTCGAAATTGTGATGCCGAATTTCATGGAACAAAGAACTTGTTTGAAATTTTGTTTTCTGCTTTGCAAAACATCAACAGAATCACTCCAAATGCTTCAGATGTTTCAAGGAAGAAGCGCCGAGTTGGGCGAGAGTTACAAATGGTTTCATGCTTCAAAAATGGAAATTTAAACATCGAGAATCAACCCCATTCTGGATGCCCTTCAAGAAGCCGGAATGATGAAAACATTGCAAAAATTCACGAAAAAATAAATGAAGATCGTTGTTACACAACTGATGAGTTATCAGAAGCTACAGAAGTAACATGGAGCTCAATTCAGCACACTCTGACTGAAGACGACATGGGCATGAGGCATGTTTCGGCCAAATTTGTCCCCCACCTGTTAACAGATGACCAGCAGAACACGACTCAATGTGTGCAAAGACTTGAAAACGGAGCTCGAAAGTGACTCAGACTTCTTGTCCAGGTTCATAACAGGCGATGAGAGTTGGTGTTAAGGGTATGACCCTGAAACGAAACAAGCATCGAGCCAGTGGAAGAATCTTGATTCACCAAGGCCCAAAAAAGCCTGACAGTTGAGATCAAACATGAAAACAATGCTGATTTGTTTCTTTGACATTAGAGGCATTGGCCCCGGCACACACAGTGTTGTGAATTCGACAATTTTTGACCAGTCAGGGCATGACACTCGTGCCCTACCCCCTTTACTCACCGGATTTGGCCCCCTGTGACTTTCTTGTTCCCCCAGAATGAAAAGGGACTTCAAAGGGTGCCGATTTAACAGCGTGGAGGACGTGATTGCTGCTTCGACGACAATGCTAAATAGCATCCCAGTTGAGGACTTCCAAAATGTTTTGATCAGTGGAAAAGGAGATTGGACAAGTGTGTATCTTCCAATGGGGAGTACTTTGAAGGAGACTAGTAAATTTTTAAAAATATTTTAAACAAAATGATTGCTTTTGAAAAAGTCTAGTTTTTTTTGGGTCCCCCCTCGTAGATTCATACTGTGTAGTGGCATTCCCTACTCTTGCCCTATCTAATTATGTTTGTCTTTGGTCCCAGCTCACTTTATCACTAGGTTCTTACTCAATATGGGTAATGTTTAGGCAAATATAATCTTTAAAAAAAGCTACCATATCAACAAAACTCTATAGTCTCTCAGTTTGAATTTTCCCATGGGATGAATAAAGTTTATCTAATCTAATCTGAATTTGGTTTAAATGTTGTATTTGCTTAAATTAATTTGTTATTTTGTGTTTTTTGTAGTAGTTTTGAGTTTGAGGTAATATTCCAAATTCCACTCATATTGTTTGATGTTTTTATATAATATTTCAGTTTTCTGATAGAAACTGTATTTTGTTTTGGTTCATGGAATTTCTTTTCTAATTAGATTTGGTTAATTTGTAATTTCTCTCTCTGGTACTAGTTAAGTTCTTTCATTTACTAATAAAGTCTTTAAAAATAAAGGGCCCCAAGATCAGTTCTTTAGTTCTTTTTGGCTCACTTCAAGACTATCGTGAGATTAAGAATTTTGGATATTCTGATCTGTAGGTAAATATACTATGATAAACAAGTGCCAAAGACTAAAACAAGTGCCAAAGACTAAAACACTAAATATCAGTCTTTAAATCGATATGTGAAATTTGTGAAACATTTAAATTTAGTCTTGCCTAAAACTTTTGGCAGTACTTTCACATTATTTAGAAATGAAATTGGTCTATATTATCCATCCATCCATTTTCTAACCCGCTGAATCCAAACACAGGGTCACGGGGGTCTGCTGGAGCCAATCCCAGCCAACACAGGGCACAAGGCAGGAAACAATCCTGGGCAGGGTGCCAACCCACCGCAGGACACACACAAACACACCCACACACCAAGCACACACTAAGGCCAATTTAGAATCGCCAATCCACCTAACCTGCATGTTTTTGGACTGTGGGAGGAAACCGGAGCGCCCGGAGGAAACCCACGCAGACACAGGGAGAACATGCAAACTCCACACAGGGAGGACCTGGGAAGCGAACCCGGGTCTCCTAACTGCGAGGCAGCAGCGCTACCACTGCGCCACTGTGCCGCCCTGGTCTATATTATGGAAAATGTAAAGAATGCAAAGACTGTAATTGACACTTGGCATTGTTGTGAATTGGGGCAATTTGTTAGAATGATTAGAATTTGCTAGACAAATTTGTTTCTAGTCCTCATTTGAGAGTTCTAACTTCAAGGAATGTTTGTATTTTGTTTGGGATACTGAGAAAAGCGCTATATAAATGTAATGAATTATTATTATTATTTTTGTTTGGGATAAATATTTTTGCTATTTAGTTCTAAATGTGTCACTACAGCATTTTGTGTTTCAGTGTTTTGTTTCTGGGCTGGTAGAATATATGGAACTATGGGTAGGCTCTGCCTCCCAAAAAGCACTATGCACCATGTCATGATACTCTGCTTTACAATCCCATGAAAAGCTCAATACAGCGTATTAGATTTGGGATTAAAACTTCAAACAATTTAAGTGTTGTGCTTGTAGTGTTTTAAGTTTCTTGAATACACATGCATGTCCTTTTCATTTAATACCATTTGCAAGTCTAATAAATCCATATTGTATTCACAACAGAACAGAGAAAATCCATCAAATGTTGAAAGTGAGACATTTTACTATTTCTTGAAAAATATTAGCTCATTTTGAATTTGATGACAGCAAAACATCTCAAATAAGTTAGGATGGGGGCAACAAAAGCCTGGAAAAATAAGTAGTATTAGAAAGAAACAACTGGGAGAACATTTTGCAACTAATTAGATTAATTTGGCAACAGGTCGGTAACATGATTGGATATAAAAAGAGCACCTTAGAGAGGCAGAATCTCAGAAATAAAGATAAGCGAAAGTTCACCAATCTACAAAAAACAGAATCCACAAATTTCAGAATAATGTTCCTCAACATAAAATTGCAAAGAGTATGAATTATCTCATCATAGTTCTCTTGTCTGTAATTTATTTTTATGTGAAACACATAAGATAATTTGTCCTCTTAGAACTGCCTTCAATGTTTTGCAGAAGGTTCTACAGCAATCTCTGGGGAAGCATTGGTCTCTAAAAAATTAATATCCAGACAAAGATATAAGTGCAGTGCAATAACAAGGTGAAGCTTAGCTAAACTAAAATAGCTCCAGCCAAACAAAGGTATTTGACATAATGAAAACATTTTCCCTTTGTCATTGTTATGTTTGAGTCAGGGTTCATTCCTTGTCTTATACCTATATTCTTTTTCTTTGCCTTTTTCATGCATTTTTCAGTTTGGATTATTATTGCTGTTATTATTCTGTTAATTTATAACGTGGTCAACATGTTTAATTTAGTGTTGTTTTTGTTATGTTTAAGAATATTTATGCGCTATTTCTTTAAATGTCTGCAAGCAGGTCCTCCAACTTGCAGGAGTTGGTGGCAGTATTGGTACTCCAGCTACTGGAGAAAAAAAAATCTCACACTGTTCTAACTCCATTCAAACTTGTGCTGAAGTGTCACCTGTTGCATGGCTGCGATTGGGTCCTAATTTGGGATCTTGAGGTGGTTTGTTGTGTGGTGGGTGCAGCAGCATGCTGTATCAGTACATTCTCCCAACTTTTCTCTCTTTAAATATCTTTATATCCCTTGTGTTTTGGGGGTGGAACTCCAAGAGTTGGAACCACCATGGCATTACTGCAAGGAACTGCCCCCAGTCCCATAAAAAAGTAAGGCTTGGAACTGTAGTCCCTATAGTTCATTGAATGTGCTTTGGTGGAGTGTGGGGTTTCTGAGTGTATTGTTTTGTTTCTTTTAATTTATTAGTTTCTTTGACTCTTTTTTGCCTTGTTGGCCACTCCTTGCCTTTCTCTTTTTTTCTTTATTATGTTTTTGCTCTTTTGTGTATTTGGTTATATTTTCTTATTTTTGCTAATAAATCTCCCTTCATAAAGAAAGGGGTTTATGATAACCTTCTCCATCCTCTGATATTTAGACCAGGCAAGATGAATCTAAACCATTTCAGATAAAAAGCAATTATCAGTGGACCAAAACTCAAGCCTAAACAATAACTTAAACAATGTTTCACTATTTTCAAATATTAAGCTACTTCTCATAACAACATCTTGATTCAATCTGCCGTGCTCATTTTTTTGACATTAACATTGTTTCATAGTATATTGCCACCTTAAGGACTGGTGGTGTATTCATCATTATTTCTTTACATTTTTTTGTGCATGTTAAACTGGTTGAGTTAAAATATATAATATACACATGTATTTTTCTGTGTGTCAGAACATGTGGTGTAGTGGCTAGCCATGCTGCTTTATAGATCCAGAATCCTGCTTCAAACAAAGTCATGAGCACTATCTGTGAGGAATGTGTGGGTACCCAAGTTTTCCCCATTATCAAAAAAATGACACATCTGAGGTTAACTGGACTAAATTAAAAAGAAAAAAAAAATCATCTTTCTATTAATGACTCTTTGTTTATTAAAAAAAAACTACTGCTTTAAAAAAATAATAAGTGTATTTTAACTAAGTGTGTAAGAGAACACTTGATGGATTAAGTAAACCAGCATTTGAGATTTTACATTTTATATTAGTTTTCTAAACTTTCAGTATTTAGTAAGTAAAATGAGATTTATTGATACTGTGTTAATACTTCATTGGGCTGGAAATATTACTAAGATACAAATGTGATGGGACAAAGCAAATCAAAGAAATCTAAATGCATATTTCTATAAATGGGTTAAAAAGGAGAAAATAGAAAACATTCAATGGAAGACAGATTGTTGGTGCAAAGAGTGTGGCCATCTAGAAGCTACCAAATGGAATATACATTTTGGATAGTAGCTGCATCTGTCCACTTAACTGCAGTATTTATAAAAAAGATACTGGCAGAAAGCCTGGGAGGATTCGACTAGGATGGGAATGGGGGATGTGATAGAGGGGAGAGGAACAAAGCTCATTCCTGCAAGGCATGTCAATAAGGAAACTACTAACCTAAGCTCTGGTTAGAGGAGAACTGTTATAAACTTCAACAGCACTTGTCTGTATCTGTATATTGCCAGGAACAACCTGTTAAAAGGTACACGTCATGTGCAGGATTCTGTTGAAAATTACCACCAGGTTAAAAAAAATACATCTACAGTATAGGCCATGTAAAATATTTTGTCATAGAATACCACTTTTAATATTATGAAATACATTTAACTAATTTGCAGCATTCTATTTTTAGTTTTTGCCTACATGCTTATAAAGCTAAAAGTAAAGGACAACAATAGATTAAAATTATTTTTAGTTTTACAGTTCAAAAAAACAGAGAGATTATTTATAAGAAACTTGTGCTTTTGGGTAAACAGGTTTAAGTAAGTATGTCAGATCAAATAGCAGAGGAGACACTGGGGGAAAAAGTAAAGATTAAAGCCCTACCAAGCTTTATATACAGTAATAAATATCCATAAATTTACTCTGACGGTGGCTCCAAGTGGCTTGATTTTTATTCAGAAAATGGTTCCTATGTGCACTAAGGGTGAGTAAATACAGCACTAGTTACTGTCTGTTTCAATTAATTTTTTGCTGAAATTTAGATTCTCGAGACAGCTAAAGCATGTTCAGATCAAAGGGAGTGTTTGCAGAATAGCAGACACACAACAAAGGAAAAAAACAAAAATTAATAAATTTACTGATTCAGATTATGAGATACTCAATTGAAAATTATGAAATAGTAAGTCATAATTAAATAGATAGTAATAATTAGGACATACTAAGATAAAAATTGCTATAGTAATTCAAAACTATGAGATAGAAAGTCATAATTATTAGATACTAATATAAAATTATTGGATACTAAATTGAAATTATGGGATAGCAAGGCATAATTTTGAGCTAGTAAGTCAGAATTATTAGATCATAAGTCATACTTATGAGATAGTAATTTAAAATTATTTGCTAATTAGTTATAATTATAAGATGTGAAGTTGAAATTATGAAATACATTTTTTTTGGCAAAAATAAAGTTCTATAGCTAAGCGTCAGCTACCACTTATGGGATCTTGTTTCTGAACTCTCAGTCAACAGATTTTCATTTACATTGTAAAAAAACTAATCTAAGAAACTTGGCCAAAGAAGAAAAATATCATATCTTCATATTTAGCAATGTTAGCACTGCAGAATACACTGCTTTAAAACTATACTTTCTACTTCTATTAGGCACACAGTTTCATTAAAATATATTGGACTGTGATGGTGCAGATTACTTAAAGTCCTATAAATCTTAACTCCGAATCTTCTTAAAACCAGAAGTTAAGACCAGAGACAGCCCACTGTTCCTTAAAACTCAGATGTCCCAATGCTACCTTCTCAAAAGCCGACGTTTCCTCCGCTTACCCCACACAGGATCTAGCAACTGAGGAGACACACAACCGACAGGTGCAGTCAACCATCTTATCTTGGCTACATTCCCTGTCGCCCTTCCATCAGCTTGCACAGTGCAACCTGTTGAGCCACACACGCCTCTCCCGGCACTCACAATAGGCCCTTGCAGAAGATGCCCGTTATTCAGGCGACTCATTCTACAGAAGCGCCCTTCCTTAGGCTTCAGGCTCAGCTCCCGGCCACCTGCCTCCCTTCTATTCTACATGGGATCTCCTGTCTCTCTCGTCACATTTTTTCTTTAAATCCCTTTTAACTTCCATCTTTTCTTGCTCCACTTGCCCCTTTCTTCTGATTCTCCCAAACTTGTTTATTTTCTTCCTCCTCTTTCTCGTGCCAGCTCTCCCTTATATGCCTCCTTGGGCGCTGCATCTTAATTGCGTACCGCAAGAAGCCGATGAAGCAATGGAGACAGACCACACCTTCAAGTGCAGGATCATCTCATCCAAATTAGTTGACCAACCCCCCGTAGCTGCGCAAGAACATACACCCACAGAGAGCACATAAATTATTATTTTAATATTTAAATTAGATATTTATGACATTTACTAACATAATTAAAAGCAAACATTTTACACATGATTAATTCATATAAAAACTTACAGTAAGCAGTAAGCACTTCCTTAGGGCCTATTTCATAAAGTGAACATACCTTTAAAGTACAATTAGTAGACCGAAATAAGCAAACTGAGTAAATTTTAATGTTAAAAGCAAATAAAATTAATTAAAGCATATGACATAGAATATACAATCCATTACCTGCAATACCAAATATATGAAGTTTTTTTTTGGCACCAGATGCTGAATGGTGTGCACAACAACTTGGTGGCACATTTTAAGCATTTCAGGCATTTGTGCCATTAGAGAGAGAAAGTCAATTGCTCCTCAAAGAAGATTACAGATTACAAGGCAGACATAACAGCTAGTGGCGGCACTGAGCACATATTTTGAAAAAGAGGTTTTGGGTTAAGCAAGTTGTGGATAGTTGTAGCAGCCTAAAAATCATCTTTATGAAAATATGGTTTAATTGGAAGTTGGTGTGTGTTATTAAAATATGAAAGTCATTTTATTATTTACAGTTATTCTTTTTTATGTTCAACAATAACATTTTACTCGTATTTATATTAGGTGCACAACCCTTTATGGGTTCCAATCAACATCAGAACATGAAGTGCACAGAGTTTCCAGAAGCACGCTTCTTCTGCTCCTCTAAAGTGTCAATGTTTGTATGAACGTGTGTATGTCGTTTCAGTATGTGCACAGTCATCATACTAACACAAATTTTTGAGGTGCACTGACAGCTCACCAAGCAAGTATTATTATTATTATCATCACAGAAATAATAATAATAAAAAAAAATAAATAAACAAAAAATAAAGATTGAGTATTTTACAAAGTCAGGAATGCACATATATCATTAACATAATCCAAATGACCGACAAATATTTAAAATACGCAGAGTTTTTGTTTTTTAAGTGTTAAAATAATATATACTTATAACTGAACTACTTTAAAACAAGGGTTTCTCTTTTCCTCATAGTAATAAATTAATCAAAAAGTATTATTTGTTAATTTCTGCTGCATTATTGTAATACATAAAAATCCCATACATATTTTCCTAAAATGTTTGTTATCACATTTAGTTAAAGACCTGAGGTTTCCCAGCCTAGTGCTGAGGCATTAGCTCCAGCTTGTATTATCTGGCTCCCTATTTTGGATTCTTTCTTGAGAATTTTGTAAATTTATGGATTTGCCTCTTTGGTTTATAGAACTCATGCTCTTGTCATTGATACCGATTTTAGATTTGGATTTTGTTAATTTTTGAGTTACCTCCTAGTGTTTACTTCTGTTGAAATACATTCTATAAGGGAATGAGTTATTTGTTTAACAGTTACTGATATTGCAGATTGAAATTTTTGTGTTGTTTCTGTTACTACTCATCTCAGAAGAGATGCTCAACTTTGTTATTATTATGTTTTGTATTTTCTGCAAGACTTATTTTGAGGGAAGGCTTGCTAGGACATGGGTCCTGGATGCTACAGTAGGTCACAGCCATCACATGATGTTATTAATACAATGCTATTGTTATGATATGGAGTTTTCACAATGCCAAAAGTGGGTCAAAAAGGCCCTATATAGAAATACTTTTACTTGGGTTGCCGAGACGTGAATATCCAGTTGACTGTGCCTTGATGATCTGATTTATTATTGATTCTTAAAAAAATCCCTTTAAAAACGATCCTATCTGGGATGGACAAAATGAAATGCATGTGTTATGTTGCCAATCCAGTTTGTCTCATAACAGACAATGGGGCCATTCAGAATAACCTCTCTTCTAGATATGAATTACATGAGGATCTAGAGGAGATCATAGTTTATCATCTTGCTTGAAAATTTCAGTGCATATTCCACCATTTTCTTGTTTCTTTTTAGCTTATCTGGCTTTGCTGGCTTCCAAGCCATGCTTGGAAAGCATTGTGCTTGTGATTGATATGTGAAAATACAGTAATCCCTCGCTATATTGCGCTTCGACTTTCGCGGCTTCACTCTATCGCGGATTGTATATGTAAGCATATTTAAATATATATCGCAGATTTTTTGCTGGTTCACGGATTTCTGCGGACAATGGGTCTTTTAATTTCTGGTACATGCTTCCTCAGTTGGTTTGCCCAGTTGATTTCATACAAGGGACGCTATTGGCAGATGGCTGAGAAGCTACCCAACCAGAGAGTGTATTACCTATTAAATAAAACTCCTCAAATATATTGTGAGCACGGGGGCTGTTCGCACCCCTAGAGGATACAGCCGCTCCCGAAAAAACACTGAAAGATTACCTTCACATTGCTCTCTTCCTTGCTGGGCTTAAATGTGGCTGTTTTGTCAAGCGATATGCTTCCTGCATGGTGCTTCGCATACTTAAAAGCTCAAACGGCACGTATCGATTTTTAATTGTTTGTTTTTCTCTGTCTCTCTCTCTCTCTCTCTCTGACATTCTGTGCTCCTGACGGAGGGGGTGTGAGCAGGGGGGGGGGGGGGGGGGGGGCTGTTCGCACCACTAGACGATACGGACGCTCCTCTAAAAAAATGCTGAAAGGCTACCTTTACATTGCTCCCTTCCTAGCAGCTGCGCTGTCCGGCGGTGCTTCGCATACTTAAAAGCCCAAACAGCCCTATTGATTTGTTTGCTTTTCTTTCTCTCTCTGACATTATCTGCTCCTGATGCGCACTCCTTTGAAGAGGAAGATATGTTTGCATTCTTTTAATTGTGAGACGGAACTGTCATCTCTGTCTTGTCATGGAGCACAGTTTAAACTTTTGAAAAAGAGACAAATGTTTGTTTGCAGTGTTTGAATAAAGTTCATGTCTCTCTACAACCTCCTGTGTTTCTGTGCAAATCTGTGACCCAAGCATGACAATATAAAAATAACCATATAAACATATGGTTTCTACTTCGCAGATTTTCACCTTTCGCGGGGGGGGTCTGGAACGCAACCCCCGCGATAGAGGAGGGATTACTGTATGCATAATATCATAAATGTTACAAAACTTCTTAGAAAACAAATCATGAAGTGAATGAAACTCAGTAATATTCTATGTTGGCATACTTTTTATGTTGTGTCTAGACATCTTTGTACTTATTACTGTTTCATTTGATAAAGCAGAAGATGAACTAGCAGGCAAAGGTCAGGACCCTGATGTTTAAAAATTATCTCAATAAACAATTTTGTTAGAAGTCAAAACTAACAAAAACGAAAGAACACATTCACAGGCAAATATATTTTCCACTACACAAAATATTTCAGGTGCCAGCAATATTTACAATTTTTATCTAACCTAAAGTGAAGGCAAATCAAATAGGTTTATTCAACAGCCCAATAGCATCAGCTGTATTTCTCAATGGGCATCTATATGCATTTAGTGGTTAACCTACAACTCTAAAAACTGCATTCCTTGAGTTAAGCAACAAAATAGTCTCGTGCTACTTTGAAAGCATTGAATTTTTGTTCATTTTTAAGTACCATCCACCCCTTTTCATTTTATTATGATACTTAAAATGCTTTCTGGCTTAGCAATGCCTTCTCAATCTGAGCGAATGACATGTAGTAAAGAACTCTTAACTACCTTCATATGAAGTACATATGAAATTCTTACTTGCATGTGTATCAAACATATTAACAGTGTCTCTCTGAAATTCATATATATCATGTCATTTACCTAGGGAAGAGATGTCAACAGAATGAACTGTAGGCTGAAGGCCTGGCATTCATGTGAATGTTACTATGACACATACCTCCTACTAGGGTTGTCAAAAGTATCCCATTTTAAAATTGCTTCAATACTCATTTTTTATGGTATTGGTTCTACATCATACATTGTGAATGCACTTACGGTGTGCTTTGGCTTTTGACAATTCAGCCTCGTGGGCTATCAATCAGTATGTCTGGAGTTGCAACCCTGTTTCCACCCACTCACATGTATTAATAAGACTGTACCTTCACTGATGTCAGGGATGGAAAAGAAACAAGATACACACAGAATAACATAATACCAGCTAAAGGGGATAACACTGCTAATTTAGCCAAACAGTTGAAGGACTGATATGTGAGTCTATGCAAAGAATTTCAAGAGGAAACATTAATACATATAAACAAGTAAACTGTTGCATTTGAATTAAGGATGCCGTGCTTATTTTTATCTACAGGTTAAAACATTTTTTGTAGCCAGTTAAACGTATAAGGCATTAAAACAGGGGTCTTCTATATTTTTACCTGCAGGCCAGTTATATTATATGCTGTTCTTTTTTAGATAACAATCTTTAGCACCAGAGCTCTGCCTCTCTCTAGATTTTTAAATGCTTGAAGTGAACTGTGATGCCGTAGCACCTTACTTTCTTTTATTATGTGAAATTTTAAAGTGATATTTACTCACTTTTACAATATAATGTGAGGCACTATAACTTTTCAGTGCTCAAGTGCATAAACAGTGGTGCTACTCCTCCATGTGTTCATATACTTCCAGGTGTCCTACAGAGTGTTTATTTAGTATGATATGGCTCATCTGCAGCAAATACAGAGTGGGGCAGAAATAACTTCCACATTTCAAAGGGGGATTGAAAAAAAATGGTACGAGGTATCACCAAAAACTTTTTATTTCCCAAATGTAGATATAAAAAAGTTTTTTTACTTTAAGTTTTAAAAATTATATCGTCCAAATGGTGGCTTTGACGGCTGATACACATTTGGAGCCGTTCTTGGAAGTTTTCCATCACTCTCACTAGCATGTCGGATGAAATTCCTTCAATTTCTTCTTGAATGACCTCCTTTAGTTGGTCCAAGGACCGAGGATGATGTTTGAAAACCTCAGCCTTGAGGTACCCCCACAGAAAAAAGTCACAGGGACTTAAATCTGGTGAGCGTGGTGGCCACGGTCTGGAATACTTTCATTAGAACGTAAACTGAACCGCGTGCGAGACACCATCTGAGTCGCAGTTACAGATTTGCCATTTTTGAAAAAAGCCTCCACTACAAAGCCTCAATGCTCACCCGAACCACGGCATAATGATGACTGAAAACTTTATTATGTACCCTACCTAACGGAACGGACCGCACCCCTCTACCTGCTTAGGGGACCCATACAGTGATTTTTCGAAATGTGGGAGTTATTTCTGCCCCACCCTGTACAAAGAATGCCTAATGGAAAAGCACATTGACAAGCATGCCTTTCTTGCAAAAAATGTGAAGTGTTTAAAAGACTTCATAGTTTTTTTATACAAAAATGTATTGTGCAATGTTTGCATTTATGTAAAGTCTTTCAGTGTGTTAATGGTCTGTTTGTGTGTTGCTTTTCTGAACAACTGTTTACAAAACACTGTAAAAGCTCAGGGGCACCAGACAGTCCCAAACCCCAACACAAACACACCAAGATAGTTCAGATTCAAATAAATGGGTCTTCATTTCACAAATACCTCACAAAAAGCACCATAGCACAAGTTATCTCTCCTCCAAACACCTGTCCTCTCTCCACCATACTGCTCTCCTCTAGTTGAGTGTTGCTCATCCTCCTACCAGCTCCGACTCATCTGAATAAGGCAGTGTGGTCCCTGTTATTGAGGACCTGGGTGTACTTCCGGTGACATGACATAGCCAGTTGGAAGCACTTCCAGGTTATGAGAAAGCCATTGAGATAATACACCAGCAGCGCCCCCTATCGTCTGCCAGGGGTCCATAGGGTTGCTCCTCCGGACTCCAACTCCCATGTAGCTCTGCGGGTGTCCAAACTGGGTCTCTATATGAGGGACACTGCCACCTATTAAAGTGGAGGATGAACTGCTCCTTGCCATGCTCTCCAGTTCTTGTATTCTTCAGGTATTCCATCCAGGACGGAGATCATAAGGCATCCCGACTGGGTATTGCCCCCATTTAGTCCATCCTTCCATTATGGCATCCCGGCCAGGTAAGGACTATACCTCCGTCCTAGGCGGGATGCCCAGCCATTCTCTGGAGAATCTACAACATCAAATAATGAACTTTTTACTTGAATGTTTATTTAATGTTTGTTTAAACATTTTATATATTCTGTTTACAAAAGAATGCGATACTTATTCAATTAACATTTAATGACATTTGTAACATTTCATTGTGCTACCTCAGTAATGGCATTTCTTTTCATCAGTGTACTTTTCATTGTTCAGAGAATTTTACTCTTACCTTTTACAAGAGATTGCACTACTTTAAGTATTATTTTTATTATTTATTTTCTTCAATGTCAAGATGTTGATGCAAACTGAATTGCAATTTATTCAATGTAAATTATTAAAAAAAAAGTTTATGTAATGCATTTAGTATGGAAAATGGTATTGATTTTCAATACTTTTCTTATCAAAGTTTTAAATTTTGGTATCATGACAACCCTAACACCTACCTAAAGACTGTTGAAGACCACATACACCCCTTCATAGCAATGTTATTCCCTGACAGCAATGGCCTCTTTCAGCAGGACAATGTGCCCTGCCACAGAACAAAACATTGATCAGGAATGGTTTGAGGAACATACAAGAGTTCAAGGTGTTCACTTGGTCTCCAAATTCCCCAGATCTCAATCTGACTGAGCATCTGTGAGACCCCTCACTCAACCTACATTTAACTTGGCATCCTTTGGGGGATGTCTTGTTGATTGTTTTAATCAATAACCAGCACTGCCAAAGGTAAAACAAATAATTAATTAATTAATTGATTGATTGATTGTGGGATCATACACCTCACACTACATTTGTTTTACCATCCCTGGGCTGGACAAGTTAAAATTCATTCTTTTCTTACATGATTTGTCCATACATTAAGACACAATGACTTGACCAATCAACTAAGCTGAGTGAGGGGCAAGATTATTTGCTTTTTAATTTACCACCATACTCAGCTAAATAAACTTTGCATTTATCCTTGAATTATTAAGAATATGGTTAGTTCTCCATCAGACCATTTCTTTTCTGACCAGCATATCCAATTTAGGGCCAAGGGGAATTAACATCTATACTGGCTGCACTGGGCACAAGGCAGGGTCCAACCTTATACAGGGTCCTAACCTCGCACACTTCAATCTACAAATCAGTCCAAAATAAAATTTGTTTTGTTAGTGTGTCATAACTTCTACATTTGCCAGACAATCATTAATATTTTCAAGAGCAAGGATAATTCTTCTATCATATGACATGCACTGTGTTAAAAAAGGTCATAATACATGCAATTACCAGGGTTACTGAAATGGCATACTTAATTTCTGAAAACAAATCAGTAAAAACTAAATTTGTTTTTGTTGTTTTTAAACAAAAGCAATGTTTATTAATTTATTAGTGTAACAACTGAAATGTGACAAAATATGACATACAACACATATTAGAACTGTACCGGACCGAATATGATGCAGTCTTCTGTTATGTACTGTAAAATCCAATTTTTTTTTAAAAGAAATCTCTAAAGCACATTTTTTCTTTGTGTTTTATTTAGTTCATATTGGTGTAAATAATAGTTTTTAATAACATAAATATCTTCTTTTAAAATTTTGAATGTTGTACTAACTACCCTTCTGCTATTTTTAGTTTCTTTATTACTTAAACAAAATAATAGTTATTTATTTTTGGGTAAGTAATTTAGGCTAAATAATGCCAAAAGCCCTTAGTGCATATGGGGTTAATATAATCTTTATATATAATACGCTACCATGGCTGTTCGTTTTTCTGTCCAGGATTTTAAATCACCTGTAGCTCGCAAACCGTTTGACCTATTGACCTGAAATTTCTTACACATATACTGTGTGACATCTACTATCCGCTTTCGGGGTAATGATTGACCTCCAAGGTTATTCCGCTCTTTATTTTTTTTATTTTATTTTAGAAGCAACTCTCAGCAGTGGCCAGCAGGGCCGTTCTCATCCCTACCACCTTCACTGTCACTTCCCCTAACTCTTCATATCTTAAATCATTCTTGAGGCAGACTGAAGACTTAAGTGCCAGCTTAAGTGAAAAATTAAAGAAAACATACTAAGTAATTGCAACACAAACACTGACTTAATCAGTTTTAAAGCGAAAAGATGCCGACGAAAGAAGAGAAGAAGCGGGCCGCTACGGTGGAGAAAAGAAGAACTGCTCAGGAAGCAGCAAGTGCTTCAACCTCTGAGCAAACAAATGCTAAACATACAGAGAAAGAGTATGAAAAATATGAATGCTTAAGTCAAGTGTATTCACTGCACGTTATCATGCAGTGTGCCATTACTGGTCATTAATAATTAGGTACAGTGAGTACTTGTTTATTTAAAAAAAGTAAGTCTGCTGATTAGTACGTATTTTTAAGTAGTGTGTCTTTAGCATTATGTTATCAGGCGGTACTCTTATTAAAAGCAATAGCTAGAAAAAAAAAAGCTGCATAATTGTTGTTTCAAGATTCACATTTCAATTCATCGCAGCCTTGTTAAGGTAGGAAAATACAATACACCTTTGCAATTAAAAAATGGAAATGTTAAATTTTGTATGAAATCTTATTTGTCAAAGGATAAATTGGAACAAGCAAACTAGTGCTGACAAGCACTATCAGCAAGTCTAGACAGGTTCTTAAAGTACAGTAAAAAATACATGTTATCCCAGTAGAACTATTTGATTTAAATTGTAATTAAAGTCACCTACTTATATCAGATGGGATTTCTTTCAAAATAAACATATAGTTAGGTGTTCTGCAAGTATGTAGGGGGAGAAAGCATATTCTGTATAAACTGAAGAACAGAGAATCTCTGAAAATACACACCAAACCACATGAGAAAGTCAGCATGTCACTTAAAAAGCTAATTTTCCTGGATGGGGATAAACACTACAGTGCACAGCTGTACAGTGGCATTCTACTATTCCAAAAAATAACATGGGACTGCATCAAGCATATGGGATCTTTGTGAACATATGGTTGTACCTGTCAAGTGAACAAGTTTTCAATGGTCTTTTTGGAGCAAAAATGAACCTATATCTTGAATATGAATGCTGCATCAGATGCAATAAACCATTTCAAATGAAAGCTACATTTGCTTTAAAATCCAAGGAGAGATGAAGATTAAGGATCAAAATTCAACATTACATGTAAATTACAAAGAGAATTAAACTAGTTTAAAACAGGAAATTTGGCCAACCAATAGCAATTCCGAGAACAATAACAAATACATAATCTTTTATATATATTTCTCTTCTGGTCGTCCTGCTTCCACTTCAAAACCAGTCCCGCCCACACGCACCCGACATGGCATTTCTCGATTCCTATTCGTCTTCTTCTAAACCCTTCCCCACGCTGCCTGTGGCTCTTCTTCAAAACTGGTCCTGCTCACACGCAGCCGACACGGCGTTTCTCGATTCCTATTTGTCCTCCTCCAAACCCTTCCCCACATTCTTCCAGTGCGAATCCTGCAACAAAACTTTTCAAATGCGAACCTCACTTTCTAAACACAAGAAAAGGCATTCTTCCCAACAACTATATGAGTGCCAGAAATGCAATAATAAGTTCACTACATAGGATTGTCTGACTAAACACAACAAAACTCATTCACAACTCTTGCAATGCGACATCTGCAATGCGACATCTGCAAAGCAACGTTTCCAAACCAATGCAGTCTCAGCAGACATACACACAATCCTCTTCCCATTACCACAAGTACTCCTTCACCTAATTCCTGTCTTCCCGTCCAAGAGTACAACATTGGGACACCAGACCAGCAGTGCAAACACTGTCATGCACTATAATAATAATAATAATAATAATAAATTTTATTCATACTGCACTTTATATAAACAATCTCAAAGTGCTACAGAGTAAAATAAAGTAATAAAACAAAAAAAAAACCAAACAAAATAAAACTATACTGGCCTGCTGAGTCGTAATACATCCAACAAGTACTCGAGGTGCTGCCACAACGGTAAAGTAGCTTTACCACCTTTGCAGGAGCCAGCTGTGTCTTTACAACAGCTTCTTACACAGCAAACATCAGAAGCTAAAAATTATCATGAACACATTCGAGAATACAACCCTTCTCTAGCGTTTGCTTCCATGGGTGCACAGATAACTCAACATCCTGGCCACGGACCATACTGTTTTAAAATACACGGGCAAATTTATCACCAAATCTCTCCACTATATGCTAACACTTCTACCTCTCCAGGATATGGACAGTTGAATGTTTTTGACACAGCGCAAGCTATTGAAGTACGCTTACAAAATAAAACAAACTCTGCATGCAGCGAAAATTTACTTCTCCAGCTAGATTCCATGCTCAGAACCATCAACCCCTCGCTAAATCATACAAGCACATGCATGAAATCGCTCAGTCCAATCCAACAGCATCTGTACGAATGGTTTTCAAGGAAACCCCTAGGCAGGATTTACGACAATACAATGCCCCGACATGTCACACCGATGTTGCAGTGATTTTCGTCGGAGAAGATGGCGAACCGCCTGCTGAAAGGGACATTTGCATCTATCCTATAGGGAACTCCTGTAAACAGATTTCCACACTCAATATGAATTGCGATCCTATGGTTTACCCACTTTTATTCCCTTACAGAGACATTGGCTGGCACAAAGATTTACAACATGTTCTCGATAAAAGAACCGCCAAGCAAATAAGGCTTACTCAATGCCAATTTTACGAGTACTGATTAGCAATGAGAAATACATTTAGCATTTTGCACTATTCCAACAGTAGGTCGTAGATGTGTATGTTAAAACAGAAGGTGCGCATCTCAGCTATCTCAGATTACATCAACAAGATCTGTGCACGGAACATTACAAACGACTATCAGACGCACTGCAAGCAAACGCTGAAAATAACAGCGTACATGTAGGCAAAATGATCATATTACCGTCCACATTTCCAGGAAGTCCAAGATACATGCAACAAAACTATCAGGATGCCATGGCCATAGTACGAAAATTCGGAAAGCCTGATATATTTATCACTTTCACATGTAATCTTGCTTGGCCGGAAATTCTACATGCACTGTCGGATACCCAAAGGCCAGAGCACAGACCTGATATTGTAGTACGAGTAGATCTTTCGACTCATTATCTGTCGTCTCCACCAAAACACCTATTCACAACTGTGTCTTTCAAGAAGTATTTATTTCTTCTTGATTTCTGAATTCCTTTCACACCATTTTCCATTCCTATTCTTACACCGCTGTATGTTACAGCAGGCTTTGGCTAGTAATTTATATTATGTGTGGAGAGCACTTTGAGTAGTGAGAAAAGTGCTATATAAATGTAAAGAATTATTATTATTATTATTATTAGACAAACCACCATAATTAATGAGTATAGAATTGTTACAAACCACCATAATTAATGAGTATAGAATTGTTATCTGAAAGGAAAATGCTATTCACTTCAGACAGTATGTTTAAAATCTCTAACTAAAGGCAGAAAAAGGGCCCTGTTAATTTTACTTTTAGCAGTACTACATTAGGTACTATATATATATTTCTTCTTTTTTTTCCCTTTAAAACTACTAAAACATCAGAAGGCTAATGAAAAAATTTAAAATCTCTTCTAATCCACTTATCTGGTTCTCAGGGAGCATGTACTTATGTATGCATTTATTTTTTCCATTAAATAGGAGGTTATATTAACTACTATTGCAAATACAACACAAAGATTGAAACATTAGCTCAGAAATTAGCAATGTTAAGTACATGTCCATATGCTTTTCTGAGTTTCTGCACACATTAGGAGGATAAATTGGTTTCATACAGGTTACTAGGTTTACAAGCCAGCAGAGCACTCACTTGCCTGTTCTTGTGTCTTTGTTTTTATTGGTCTTATTTAATAGCAAATACTATTAGTCTGTTATTTAAACATTAAGCTGTTATTTAATTATGCCTGTGTGTGAATCAATAGCTCCCACAAAGTTATGAGTGTGACTATAAACCAAGACACAAGGAACTGTTCTGCCACCTTCTCTGGTCATGGTGTAAACCTTGGACTATGAATATAACCCCAGGTCGTGCCACTTGAAGAAATTTTCTGATGATTCCACACTTATGGGGTGAACTGTCAAGGAATTTTTGGTACAGTACAAGAGTCAGGTGGAGAGCTTTTGTTATTTCATGAAAAGACTGCTGTCTGCAACTCAACATCAGCAAAACAATGTAACTGATTATTAATTTTTGTTGCACCAAATAGCCTCTAAAACCAGTCATATACAATTATAGACACAGTACAACATGCAATGAAATGATTAGTTGATGAACTCCAAGACTGTACATTAAGTAGACTATAAAAGGACAATAGTACACCATTTTCTGCAGAGTCCTGTGGTCCTGATGCATGCTGTTTCAAAACCAGGCAGTAATATTTCCTGGTAGGATACTTTTGATTATGGATATGTAGAGGTTCTTTAGTAACTGGAAGGGTATACTAAAATCCCTGGGGTATCCGAATAGGTAAATACTTTGTCATGTCTTCACCACCATGGTGTTAATGTGCATGGACCAGGTCAAGTCCTCTATGATGTGGACACTGGGTTTTCTAAAACTGCTCTCCCTCTCCACCAGAGTACTGTTAATTCTGAGGGGGTGGTAGTGCCTCAGTCGTTTTCTTCCAAAGTCCATGTGGAGGTGGTACTGCTACAGGTACTTGGGAATTCACATAAATTACATGCTGGGCTGGTCTTGTAACAGAGAGGAATTATATAAAAGAAGGTACAGTAGATTATTTTTCCTTAGGAGACTGTGTTCCTTTAATGTGGATAGTGACATTCTTCACATATTCTATAGCTCTGTAATAGCCAGAGCAATTTTTAATATGCAGTGTGCTGTGCCGGTAACATCACTTCAAGTGAGGACCACTGAATAAATGAGTTAATTAGGAAGGAAGGATCAGTTATTGGATACACACTCAAGCCCACTGGAGGTAGTGGTGGAGGAAAGAATAAAGACAAAAGTGATAACCAATGTAAACAATTCATCTTCTATTTCACACATCAGCATTGTGTACTTTTATCCAAAAATTATTCAGCAGAAATATATAAAGAAAAGCTACTGAGGCTCCTTCATACCTATGGCAATATTCCTTTAAAAAGCTGCACTGTGAAAGATCTTGTTACGTTTCTTCTGAATTTGTAACTCTTATCTATGTTTAAAAGGGTTGAGGTTATTGTTGGTTATAGTACTTCTATATTTTTTGAGCTTAATTTTCCCCATTGGGACAAATAAAGTACTATCAATCTAAAATGAGGTACAATATAAGAAAGCAAATCCTTACACTCAATACCTTCATGACTTCACTGTCTCATAGGCTAGCATTTTAATGCATAGGCAAAGAAATACGAATTCAATCATAAGTAGGTACCAGAATGTTATATTACATTTTTCTTAACAAAGCCAATCAACCAAAGCCAATCCCAACCTCATAAAACAATTAAATAAATAAATAAAAAGTAAACCTATTTTTAAGCGTCACTTCCTGGCTCAAGGCTTTTCTGAACCTTCTCTAACAGCTGTAACAGTCAGTAACCTTTTTGGATAAGTTTTTAATTAATACTGCACATTGACTATGGAAGAAGTCTACTCACTGTTATTGAAGAAGTTATCAATGATCCTGACACCTGTTCATAAAAACACGTAACCTTCACTCAAGTCACCCCAGTTAAACTGAAATTGGGACTTAATTTTCTGGTACTGAATGAGCAGGTTTCCATACAGCAAACTATCAAGTGTAAAAAATAAACACTGTTTCTATATGTATACTTTTAGGGTTACTTTAACACTATAACAGTTAATTTAATACAAATGATTTTGGATGTTTATCACAAAGAAACTAAGGAGAATAACTTAAGAATCACTGACAAACGTAATCATGGTTTGCTGCAACAATAAAAAAAAAAATCAGAATCCTAAAAACTATATTCAAAAATAAAATCAAGAAACAAAAATTAGTCAAATAAGTAAGCTGAACACCATGAAACAAGTTTAAGTGGAATAGCATTACCTTTCCAATGCTCACACCTTTAAAAAGTGTCATTCTAAGTAATAACAAATGTTTCAGATGACAATATCAAATCACAAAACAATAAATAATCTATCAAACAACCGCCTAAAATAGCAATAGAGGGCCTGACAAATCAGTGCTTCTATTTGTCCAAAAAGAATCACTTTTTGGGGTGTATGCAATGAAACTAAGCTAAAGAACAACTGTAATGAAAATGTATTAATTTGAAAATATTAGAGGAAAAAATAAATAAAAGGAATGCAACATTTGAATTATACACTTCTCAGATCATTTTAACTATATGTATAATTTGTACTGTATATTGAAGCAACTGGTACCATGTCCACGGTTGGCTCCTGCCTTTCATATAATGCTTTTGTTGTGATAGGCGATAGCCTTTGCACCCCTAGATTTTACAAGTCTGGGTACAGACATTGTATGCACATATTCTAATAGGGGTTGGAGATACCAAACAGCAGTGGTCCACAATCAGACTAATGCCAAAACTACCAACATGAGGACACGGAGGACGCCATAACACAAACTAAAATAAAAGACTGCTGCCATGTTCGGCCTGAACATTCAGGTTTGAACCACTTTCTACCAGGTTGGATGTGTGTCCCTCTGAAGATGCTGGGCTCTTCCACTCACCTGTGACCATTAGCCATAAAATTCTTCTCTGACCCAAAACTCTGCTCTGCCATAAGACAGCTTTAAATCCCAAGCAATAGTTACATTTGGCTGAGCCCCAGAAACACCAGGTTCAAGAGCACCTTATTTTTGTTACAGATAAAAAATATCCAGAATGATTTCTACTGGCTTCAGGTATCCCATTACCCCTACATTTTAAGAAATGGATGTCTCAAAAGGCCTCCACACTGCTAACTTATATTAAAGGACAATACAATGCCAAATATTCCTGTGGGCTCTCTAGCAGACATGAGGTCCTATAATATTTTGTCAGTCCATGTTTGCCACAATCATTGTTTAAGGAATGATCAGGATCAGAAATAGAATGTTTTCCCTTCCCATTTCTGAGAGACTGCAAAACCAAATACTATTATTTAGTAAGATCAGTTCTGGCTTCACATCATTCTGTGACCCTAATTAAGTTACTTCTCTTGCCTGTCCTATAATTAATCACTTTAAATATATACTATGTTTTATTTCTACAAGTACAAGTTTATTTACAAGTAATGCTCTTAACTGTATCTGGGTGATTAATCTAAAAATGTATCTTTCATCTGCGGTGGGTTGGCACCCTGCCCAGGATTGGTTCCCTGCCTTGTGCCCTGTGTTGGCTGGGATTGGCTCCAGCAGACCCCCGTGACCCTGTGTTCGGATTCAGCGGGTTGGAAAATGGATGGATGGATGGATGTATCTTTCATATGCAAAATGTTATATATTTATATATGTATGTACAGTATGTGTGTATAAATATATATAAATAAAACTTTGCATATGAAAGATACATTTTTAGATTAATCACCCAGGTACAGTTAAGAGCATTACTTGTATATTCACACTGGGTGCTTCCTATGTGACCCATTATATCCTGAGGATGAGAAAATACTTATTATTTCTAATACCTTATTTACATAAAGTATAATAAATATTTAGTTAAAATGACTTGGTGGAAGGAAAACGTACCCTAATGTAACTAACATTCTTTCAGAGGTTGAATACCCCTTTTATCAGCTGAGCAATATACTGTTACCTTCACATAGTTATTTCCTTAAAACAAACAGTTTGAGACTTGCAACAATGCCAGCAGGCATTTATCATGTACAATCTGACTTGGACTTAAGTCACTCAAATGTTTAATTTTATTTCAAGTTTCTATGAAATCGTCCTTGAGTCTGAGTATAAAATTGTACTTACTGCTGGCCTTTACCTTTAAACCTCTGAATACAACAACAAGAGAAAATACATTTCTACACATTAACTGCTACTGAAGGGCTAAAATTATATATAACCATTTTGAATTGAATACCAAATAAGCCACCTAGTGGAAATATTTTAGAACAGTAACAACTCGGCTTTCAAATATTTTCTGGTCTTTTCTTTGAGACAACAAAAAATAAACCTCTCTAACAATATTTAAAAGGCATTAAATAATCAAACTGGCAAAAAGTCAATGACTGCTAATGTCAATTAAAAATAAAATTGGAACATTAAAATGTTCATGTTGGGATGCATATGTTAGTTTCACCCATGTCAGCAACAGGGTCATAACAGTTTTACTAATTATAAAAACATTTCCAAATTGTATCTCAAAGATGAGAAGTTATAGAAGTATCTGCTAAAAATCTGTTGTATGCATGAAAAAAATGCTTAACTAAAGAGAATATCATATTTCTGTTTGTTCTGCTATCCACCAATAGCCAGCATACCCCCAAAAAAGCATAAGCAGAATATGATAAAGGCCAGATAATTAAAATAAACACATAAGGAGGCTGCAATCTACTTGTAACACCTACTGCAATTGCAAGGCACTGTATACATTTTTACAGTATATGTCTGCCTTTAAATTCCAAAACAAAAAAGTGCATTGGAAATGGATATAACTGAAAATGCACTGACAATATCATATACTGTACGTATGTAACACAACTGTTTTTTAAAAATATGATTTTCACTTTTACACTGGACCTTGGATATCCCAGACGTCTATAGTTCTTTCAGGTGAAGATAAACTCTTTAACATTTGTATAAAATCTGCCTTTAACAAATTTCCACCCATGTCCCTGTGTTTTGTTGTAGAATTTATTTTAAAGTACCAACTGGAATTTCCTGTAATAACTCCTTCCATAATTTTAAAGACTTCAATCAAGTCACCACTTAATCTCCATTTGCTTAACCTTAAAAGGTTCTACTCCTTAAATCTCTCATCTTGGCTCAAACCTCTTAGTCCCAGAATCAGCCTAGTCATTCTGGACTTGCTCTAGTGCTACTATATCTTCTTTTTTTTATTTTTAATGGAGACCAAAATTAAATATAATACCCCAGAGGAAATGAACTGGTTAGCCTGAATTAGTACTTGTATTCAATTAGAAACCATCATCATCAGCTTTCAGCTCACTTTATTTGCCCAAGAAACTCACCTATGCTGTTAATCCTTTACAAACATGTACAGTATGCTGAAATTCAGGTGCCTCTCCGTGAACCAAAAAAGTGACCACAGCATTCTGTATTGCATTCTACGAGTTTAACGCCTAAACATTAATTTTCCTCCTTTACCTTTACTTTTACCTACTAGTTAAAATCTAGTTTTGATCTTTTATTAAAACAATCATTCGCATTTTTATTTTTAACAGTCTCGTGATGCTAAAAGAATGTTGTGCTTATAAAGACAAGTTGATGAAAACTGTATCAAATATTGCTGCAGATAGAATGATTCTGTAAACCACAATTTACTACATTCAGTTTTTAACATATTAAGTGTGTCATGAAGCGCCACTGGGACTCCTTTTTACCAACAGCAATTAGCCTTCATAATGCTCAACTATGATGGTGACTGCCAAGTCAGAAGCTTTTCTTTTTGAATTTTGTTCCTTTTTTTAGTCATTCTTGTGTGTTCATGTGTATATACTTTATTTATATTTATTTAGAGAGCTTCTGTAAAAAGCCAGATTTCCCCCTGGGAACAATATCTATCTGTCTATCTTTAACATTTCTCTGCTTGACCACTTTCTTTCCCACAGATTCATGTTTCAGATAGTTACGGTTTTATGCGCTGTATCAAAAGATCTTCTTAAGTTTACGTAAGCTCACTACTCAAGATGAATGCTGAGCCAATGTGTATTTTTATGATTTGCACCCCCCCCCCCCCCCCCCCCCCCCCCCCCCCCCCCCCCCATACATAATACATTTTGTTAAAACATGTTATATATATACTACTTTACAATATCCCGTTTCATTTTGAACAGATATAACAGTTCAATATAACTATTAACTAAAATAATTACAATGAGAGATACACGAATTGATACAAAAAATAAGGAATTTGTTGTATTTGTGACCACTAGCAGGTATATCTATACGTAACAACTGTCAAAAACTGAATATAACCTCACCTGTCCACGTTTTCTGCTCTGGTACACTGTAGTATTTGTTGCCGAAGCTATCAGTTCCGACGTGATGTTTTACTAGGCCAAAGGTTTTCCTTAACAAATCTCGGATTTTAATCATATTTAACAAGGACAAATAAAACGAAAGCCAAAAGCATGAAATAACTGACTGACAAACTTTGACGTTTCTTAAAGAGTCAGGGTTGCCTTGTATCGAGGATGCTCATTGGTCAGGTGAAATGGTTACAGCCAATCACAATGCTCTTTGTTAGAACGCCCTCTCAATTTGTATTATGTCTTTGGCCATTGTAGATGCCTTGCATACGCAAACACTCTCCCTTTATGAAGTTATCAGTGGAATTAAAACCTTTCACCAGTTTATATGTTTATTTTACTTTTGTTTAACGATGAGAAGTGCAGTTAATATGTTTAAAAGAAAATAGAGAAATTACAGTGTGTCCTAGAATTAGTAGGGATCGTGATAAAATGGACAGGTGCCTGTCAAATTACGAGAAAGGACTTTTAAGTAAGTCATAATAACGGGCGAGTTCTTTCTGTGTATTTGCGATGTTGGGATTTCTTTTCGCCCGCCAAACAGGTTTAGAAGATCCCCTTCACTTGAAGCGAGCAGAATCCACACGAAGGTAAGACTACTCATTTTTACCGTTGTTATCAGTTTGTGTGTCGTGGCGTGACGTATCCGCAGTCACATTAACCTATGGGTGATATTTTCTGCAAAAAAGCAAATGAAAATAAAAATTATAAAATGAAAATGCAGTCTCTCTTTTGCAATTTCATTTTCAAAGTATACGTGCAAGAATGCTACAGAAATTAAAAATAAAATGAAATAGGAGCATTTGTACTTTCATTTTCAAAGTCTACGCGCAAGAATGCTGCAAAACTTGATCATAAAATGAAATAGGAGCATTTGCACTTTCATTTTCAGCCTGTACAGCAATTGGTATGAAAAAAGTGAGAAGTAAAACGCAAATAAGCACTGGTGCCACCTGCTGCCCACTACATTTTCATTTTCCACTTTGTAGTTTCATTTTCAAATTCTCAACATGCAAATACCGCGAATCAGTGGGCGGGGCTTTGCGTCTCAATTTCGCACAATTCTTTAATCTTCGTAGCTGCAGCTACTTTGCTGGATAGAATACTTCTCACTTCAACTGTGTTTGCGTTACGTGATTTCCATCTTTTCACCTTTGTACTGCGAGCTTCATATCGTAACAGTCTCACAAAATCTGAAGACCTCGCATAATTGTAGTTCTGATGTAATTAATGTGCTGTTTAATTAAAATATTTAACATGACAAAAAGTAACCTTTATTACGTTATAATTTGCACGTGAAACGGGACGCAGTTTTAGTATAATATAATTTACCCTTCTACAGCAGTGTTTCCCAACCTTTTTTCTTTGGTGGCACACTTACTGTAACAAAAAAAACTGATGGAGCACCATCCATGACAGGAAAAGATAAGGGACTGGTGAAACGCTTGTAAGATCATCGCCCAGACCTGATACCCTATCATTGCATAATCCACCAGACAGCTTTGTGTGCCACTCTGGTATAAATGTACCCAGAAGTGATGATAACCATAATAATTATTTACAAGAGCTTCAGCATTGTTTATTGTGCACATTTCCAACAAGTTAGTGCAACATTTGATGATTTACTTCTCCACTATAATGTTAGGTGGCTAAGCAAAAAGCATGGCATTGGAACATTTTTGAGTCACTTTGAAAGAACGTCTAACTATTCTGTATAAAAAAACAGTGCAAAAGCGAAACAGTTTGTGAATTTCACACAAAAGAAAATGTAAGCTGTTCCTTTTTTTTCGATGCAACATCCCACCTCACTGACGTAGACATCAAGCATCAATGTAGAATCAACACAAAATGTGACCTCATGTCAGCAGTGCGTACTTTCTTAAGAAAACTGGAGGTACAGTATTTATATATGGCATACAGGAGGACATTCTTCACTTCTTAAAAATGTTTGTCAGAAACAAAAGGAAAACATCATTATCAGAATTATGCTGAGTTCCTGGAGAAGTTGCCTGAAAATTTCAAAACTCACTTTGAAAACTTGAACCCAAGAAAACAAGACCTACTGTTAATTGAAAACCCATTTGCAGTAAAAATGGTCACATAATTCTCCATAAAAGCAGAGAAGGTCTACCAATGGACCAGTTCTGCTTCACTGAAAACTGATTTGATTACTGTGAATCAGTATTTTCAATTACTATAATAAAATAGAATTAAGAAAAAAAAAGCACCTCATGCCACATTAGATTCCTCAATAATCACTTGCATGGGTGTTTCTGGTTGGCATCACACTTTTGTACCAATTTTTAAACACTTGGTTACAGAAAGGTGTTTGTGTGCAGTTTTATTATTAAAACTGCAATGCTTACATTACACACAGTTTTTAATTTTTTGGAACACTGTTTTGGACATTGAACCATGTTTATCTGCTCATTGAATTGCAGTTCTCTGGAATTTTGACTCAGGAGAAAATTTGATAAGTGGACCATTAAGATTTATATTTGAGTACCACTGCTATACAGAGTACATTATGCTATTGAGCTGTGCAGCACTGACAGGATCCTGAAGATAAAGAGTAGCAGCTGCTGAGTGGCCTGTTTGCAGGTTGCCAGTGTATGCAAATTAAGGTCTCTAGCAGAAGCGATGAGCAGTGTGGACAATTAGCACCACTGAGCAGTAGGGTGGACTGATGGGTGAAGAAGATCTTAGACATGTATCAGTATGCTGCTGCTGGAGTATGTGAATTTCCCCTTAGGATTAATAAAGTATCTATCTATCTATCTAGACAGGGAAAAGACATCGCATTGACATGTGCCATACCAACAGAGGTATAAAGGAAGTTCCACTAAAACAACCGTTGTTTCCATATACAATACCCATTTCAAGTTTTATATTGGTTGGAATTCTTTTGATTTTGCCTCTTCCCCTCATTCATTAGTCAAGAATTTTGTTTTCAATTCAAAAATACACTATTATAGGAATTTGGCTTTCCTGTTTATATTTTATACTGAGTTTTCCAGAAGTAAGTAGAAATTATAGCAAAAAATGAAACATGATATTAAAATTCATTCTTGGCCACCACTACAAACTTAATGGGTTAAGTAACATATAAAAAATATATCATTTTTGAGTGTTTTTTTAAGAGTCTTCCACAAAGATAGTCTGGCCCAGGACTTTTATTTGTTTTTTATGTTCTAAAAATGTCCTCTACAGTTGTGCTTGAAAGTTTGTGAACCCATTAGAATTTTCTGTATTTCTGCATAAATATGACCTAAAACATCATCAGATTTTCACTCAAGTCCTAAAAGCAGATAAAGAGAAACCAGTTAAACAAATAAGACAAAAATATTATACTTGGTCATTTATTTATTAAGGAAAATGATCGAATATTACATATTTGTGAGTGACCAAAGTATGTGAACCTTTGCTTTCAGTATCTGGTGTGACCCCCTTTTGCAGCAATAACTGCAACTAAACGTTTCTGGTAACTGTTGATCAGTCCTGCACACCGGCTTGGAGAGATTTTAGCTCATTCCTCTGTACAGAACAGCTTCAACTCTGGGATGTTGGTGGTTTCCTCGCATTAACTGCTCGCTTCAGGATCTTCCACAACATTTCGATTGGATTAAGGTCAGGACTTTGACTTGGCCATTCCAAAACATTAACTTAATTCTTCTTTAACCATTCTTTGGTAGATCGACTTGTGTACTTAGGGTCGTTGTCTTGCTGCATGACCCACCTTCTCTTGAGATTCAGTTCATGGACAGATGTCCTGACATTTTCCTTTAGAATTCTCTGATATAATTCAGAATTCATTGTTCCATCAATGAAGGCAAGCCATCCTGGCCCAGATGCAGCAAAACAGGCCCAAACCGTGATACTACCAGCACCATGTTTCATAGATGGGATAAGGTTCTTATACACAGTGTTTTCCTTTCTCCAAACTTAACAATTTTCATTTAAACCAAAAAGTTCTATTTTGGTCTCATCCGTCCACAAAACATTCTTCCAATAGCTTTCTGGTTTGTCCACGTGACCTTTAGCAACCTGCAGACGAGCAGCAATGTTTTTTTTGGAGAGCAGTGGCTTTCTCCTTGCAACCCTGCCATGCACACCATTGTTGTTCAGTGTTTTCCTGATGGTGGACTCATGAACATGAACATTAGCCAATGTGAGAGAAGCCTTCAGTTGCTTAGAAGTTACCCTGGGGTCCTTTGTGACCTCGCCGACTATTACACGCCTTGCTGTTGGAGTGATCTTTGTTGGTCAACCACTCCTGGGGAGGGTAACAATGGTCTTGAATTTCCTCCATTTGTATACAATCTGTCTGACTGTGGATTGGTGGAGTCCAAACTCTTTAGAGATGATTTTGTAACCTTTTCCAGCCTGATGAGTATCAACAACTTATTTTCTGAGGTCCTCAGAAATCTCCTTTGTTTGTGCCATGATACACTTCCACAAACGTGTTGTGAAGAGCAGACTTTGATAGGTCCCTGTTCTTTAAATAACACAGGGTGCCCACTCACACCTGATTGTCATCCCATCGATTGAAAACACCTGACTCTAATTTCACCTTCAAACTAACTGCTAATCCCAGAGGTTCACATACTTTTGCCACTCACAAATATGTAATATTCGATCATTTTCCTCAATAAATAAATGACCAAGTATAATATTTTTGTCTCATTTGTTTAACTGGTTTCTTTTTATCTACTTTCAGGACTTGAGTGAAAATCTGATGATGTTTTAGGTCATATGTATGCAGAAATATAGAAAATTCTAATGGGTTCACAAACTTTCAAGCACAACTGTATATCCGTTTGAGTAAAAAATATCTCTCCCTTATTAGAAACCTTCTGGTTCAAGCATTTTACTTGTTCGGAAAAATTAAACTACTCAAATCTAAATTCAGAATCCTTTTAAACCAATGGCTAAGTCAAAATTGGAGTTAAAATCTGAAACCTGTACATGGTTATTTATTTACTGATGTTGGCCAGCTAAAGATTTACATTACTGACCAGGCAGAACTCAAAGTAAGTGTAGCTAATTTCAGTTCAATTTTATCATTATACTGAAATTAAGCATTTTAATGTCAAACTTTACTCCCTTTTGTGTAGCTTGTATCTCATTAGTATTACTTTTTCTAAAAGACATTTTAATTTTGTATTACTAGGGGGCTTTGCCCCCTGCTTGCATCGCTCACCAGCCCCCATGTTTGGTTTTCCAGATACATACTTTTAAGATTTTTTTTTTCTTTGAATTGTTGCTATTTCATTAGTTTCACTTTTAATTCAGAGCTTCTTCAAAAACAATATTTGGAATCTTTAGAGTCCCAACATACTGAATCTTTTAAATGAGGTCCGTGATACGTGTTTATTGACTTTGTACCATAATTCAGGATAGGTTTCTCTGTTTGGAATTTCAGCACAGACAAAACGATCTACATCATCAGCAGTTGTTAATTTTTTCTGCAAAGTAACCAATAAATGCATGTGAGGTAAACCCCGTTTTTGAAATTCTCTGACTTAAACTTCAAAGCCTTACAATATTTACATACTTCTGACATATCACCTATGTCCATATATTCGATCTCTATTCGCGTTTTTGTTATTTCTTCGAGTAATAATTTCTCTTTGTTTGCACTAATGTGATGTTTACTTTCTTTGTTTTGACACTTTCGTTTTTTTCTGCTTTCATATTCTGTATCTTGCTCTGCATGTGTTTCATGCCTACGTTTTTTTGAGTCTTTTGAATTCCACTGTTTTCATTATCTCTAACCTGCTCTGCATGTGTTTGGCCCCCTTATTTTTTTAACCTCTTTATGACATTTTACTTTGTTTTCTACTCTTTGTCTTCTATTTCTGACCTCTTTTTGTCCTGATATTTTTTCAATTACACCTGGGGCCTCATGTATAAACGGTGCGTATGCACAAAAATGTTACATACGAACGTTTCCATTCTCAAATCATGATGTATAAAACCTAAACTTGGCGTAAAGCCACGCACATTTCCACGGTAGCTCCAACCCTGGCATATGCAAATTCTCCGCTCTGTTTTGCAGACTGGTTGCACTCAGCATCAAAGCAGTGCTACTGTTCCTGTGTGGTTACCCTTTCTTTAGATCCCCATCCCTGACGTGGCTTTATCGTATACACTGAAACTAACTGCATATTGTTTATTAGTTTAATGCATCTGATTGTAATTAACCTGTAACAATATAATGTTCCAGGGAATATTTATAGAGACGGTCCTGGGTCAGTCTCTTGGCACAAAGTCTCATGTTTAAGGTCCCCGTGAGACGCTCCGTGGCCAATCTATTTCGTCTCGCTGGTCTTTTAAATTTCTTCCATGATCTTCATGTGAAGATCACGTCTCGTCTCCCTAGTCATTCTCTCTCAGGTTTTTTTTTTTTTATAATAGAGAGATGGCATAGATTTTCAATTCAGGGTTTGATGTGCACAATTATTTTGCCATTTGGTACTTGGAAGTGCATTATTTTTTTCTAGCCTTTTTATCTTGGTACTTAATTATTAATGTACTTATTGCTTTAAATTAGGCGTTGTTTGCTGCACAAGCGTAGATATGTTAGAAAGTGTATGACTTGTTCTTGAAACAAGTTTAAAATAAAATCGACACAAACTACAATTTAAAATTGTGTCAGTATTTCATAATGAATCATGCTTTTAAGAATAGTTTTTAAAGAAGTACACATCAAGTACTCAGAGTAAAAATATGTAAAAAAAAATCCAGTTTTCCCATTTAAAATCAAGGCATTTGCTGGGATTGTTTTAATGCCACCAAAAAACTACAAAAAGTACCAGGATAATAGGTACTTAAAAAAATATGGACCAGCCTCTGCTAGTGATAGGACAGTAGGCTCCAGTATCATATAAGACTTCCAAATATGAAAATTCTACAGGTAAATCAGTAGCATTCATCACTTGTGTAATGCCATACTTACATGAGATGCCCATTGTGCAGCTTGGCTAATCCATAATATATAGTCTTCTGTTAGTGCATGCCTTTTTCTTCCACTAGATGTCATGATTGGCATTTATTTTCCATCTACATGAGCCACCTTAGTGTATATTTTTTATGTTGTTCGGGACTCTGCTAAAGTACATTTTACAATGTAAAATATTTATACCACTGAATGTGAGGAAAAAACAAAGCACAGAAAAGTTTTCCTTTAAATCCTTGTTTTTAAAGAGTTATGTACTTTTTATGTATACTGTTAATGTTTCTGTCATTACAAACCTCAAAATAATTACAGTAAAGAGGATGAAAGTTGAAAAATGTCATTAGATAATACTTGCTGTTTGCTAAGGAGCTGTGACTCTCTTTTCAGTTATTGACCCTTAGCCTATTTTTTGACCTGATGACAGACTTGAAACACCTATGATGTATTTGCTGCCAGCTGCTGGGCATAAGCAGCATTGTTAAGGTGACTAGTTGCCAGGTTAGCAAGGAGTTGCCAAGGATAAAGAGGGTCTTAAGAAAGCAACAAGACAAAGGGCAGGCTTTGTTAACGCCTTCTTGGAGAAGAATTCATGGGAAAGGTGATAGGGAAGGTACCATTGAGGGAGCTTACCAGGCAGACAGAGACATCACTGTAGCACAGTGTTCTCATAAAGCACAGGACACATTGTGCATTTTGGTTACACTGCAGATCTGGACAAACCAAGATTAAAGCATGAATGACAAAGTGGTTGAATGATCAAAAGTAGGTAGACGTGCATACATAAGCAAAATTCAGTGCAATAATTTCTTGATGTCAACACAATGTGTACATTTTGGTAAACTTGAATGGAGTATTACAAAAGTGGAGCATTTTCAAATGCCAAGTTATAGTCAACTACCAGGGATACCCAGTGTTGCCTGAGTTGGGGGCAGCCGCCGGCCCTGCTGAGGGTGAGGACTTGGTGACATTTCAGAATGGAGCATTGCCTATGGTGTTGCCCTGTACAAATTGGGAATCAGTGCAAAACCTGGTGGGGATTTCCACACCCGACAAACATATATAGCTTTATACATTAGATCTAAAGAACATACACCACATCTCATTTCTAACAGGCATTGTTATGCCAACAATCTCTCTTAAAGAATGATGCCTTATTTTATTTTATTGTACGTGTGAGTTAAGAGCCTACTTATTTTTTTGTCCATTTGTTAACTTGTTTTCTAAAAGCACTTTTCAACAGAAACCTTATATTTAATTTTCAGTTCTTTTATACACAATACAGTCTGTTAGTGCAAAATGGAGTTAAATAATTTGTTACTCTTTGTAGATGAATTTAATCCTGTTCAATTAATTTTCATAATAGGGTGCTTACCTTGGAGTTAAACAAAGACAGAGTTGTCGACCGTATTCATGGGAATGGAGTGAATACACTTGATATAGAAGCTGTTGAAGGAAAATAGTAAGTATTCCAATGTTCATACATTGATTTATCAAAATATATTAGCTTGTTTTACTGTAATGTAGAGTTTTACATAATGATTAAGTTAGCAATAAAGTATATTTCAAGTAATATAAATACATTTTGAACGTTCAATTTTTTATGAGACATGGAGTAAATTAATACAAAGAATAATAAAATTAAAAACCTAAGAAATTACCAATGTGCTGCATGATGCATCATTATGTGCTTTTATATGACAACTAGGGGGCTAACCCCCTGCTCACTTCGCTTGCTAACCCCGTGGCCTGCACTACACTCCAGCCACTTCATGTCTCTGCCGGTCTTGTTATGAAGAGGGGGGCTGAACGCATTCCAAGGAAACGTGGTTGATCCTCTGAAACTCACTCTTAAATGGTGATACAATGGGAAACATACAATTTCTTTTTTTAACTCCTCTTTGCTGGGTAATCTGCATCTCGTGCGGCGCTTCAAACATTTAAAAGCATGTACAGCAACTGTCCTACTCTTTGTCTTTCATTTCCAGCCCTGGGCATGGTTAAATCTCTTGGCAGAAAGTCTCGTCTTGTGGGACGTGAGTTCTTAATATTTTTTAGTTTATAATTTAAAAACAGAATAAGAATCTGAAAATCTAACAACATCACATTAAAGTTCGATATTTTCTGAAAAGAGTGATACCAAACATATATATGTAGTTTTTAAAATAAGCCTGATTTAAAGCATGACAAAAAAGTAACATAAAAACATCACATAAAATCGTTGCACTTTTAGGATTAGGATTTTATATATATATAGATAGATTAAGTAGCCCTTTATGGTACAGAAGGTTATTCTGTTACTGTCATAGTAGAAAATGATTTTTGACAATATATTTAATTTAGTCTTCAGTCTGTAAAGAGCCTATTTTATTGAAGAGTATTTAAAAGAGCTTTGAATTTACAGTAGAGGATGTATTTTTACATTGACACATTTCTTCAATTGAAGTTAAGTGACTAGGTGAGAGTCACAGAGGAGTTGGTAGCTTAGACCTAATCTGTGATTTCCATCTGCTCACCCATAATTGGACTAAACAATTCAGTGGTCTTGTACATTCTTAATAGCATGTAATTACTGCAGACTGGAGAAAGTCTCTTCTTCACAGTACAAACTGAGAGCTGCAAACTCATTTCTCTTATAGAGAAACATTCTGAGCAACTTATCTACAAAATAGTTTACCTTGACAACAGTTACACTGACATGTATAATTATACAGGGTAGGATTCAAAAGTAATGAGCCTTTGTTCAAAAAGACAAATTTATTGAGCAAATCGGTACAACTAATTAATAGTCTTCAAAATAGGCACCTCCTGCATCAATACACTTTTGTAGGCGGCTTTTCCATGACTCGAAGGCGTCCACGTAGGCCTGTTCCAGGATGGCTGCAAGGGCTGCCTTGACATTTGCTTGGATGTCCTCGATCGAGTTGAAGCGTTTTCCTTTCAGCGCTGATTTTAAGCGCGGAAACAAGAAGAAGTCAGAAGGCAACACGTCCGGACTGTAGGGAGGCTGGGGGACCACCGGAACGTTCACCAGGGCCAGGAAGGCGCTCACGATGAAGGCAGTGTGGCTGGGCAGCTTCCAGCTGTCCTTGATGTCCCTTCGCTTGCGTGCAACGCTTCTTTTCAGCCTTTTCAGGACTTCCAAGTAGATAGCAGCATTCACGGTCTGTCCTTGCGGGACAAACTCGTAGTGGATGATCCCCTTCACTCCGAAGAAGGCAATGAGCATGGTCTTCGTCTTCAACGTGTACCGTTGCTCTAACGAACTTTCCGTTCCGCTGTGTAACGCACTACCGCACAGGGGTTCCCGTCAAGGCCAAGCTTTCGGAGCAGTAGGAGCTCCGTTGCGTTGTGAAGCCAACACCCACCGTCGCCGTCGCTGGCAAGTAGGGCGTGCGTCGAGGTACGTTCGCGTCAGAACAAAATGAGGCTCATTACTTTTGAATCCTACCCTGTATATCTTCCTCTTTTACTTGTCCGAAGGCCACTCAGGTGCCCAATGCAACTGAGTCAGATGCCGAGGAGGGGAGGAAGAGCAAACTTGCAAGTAGCTCGTACAGCAGCACAGTCTCCTGCTGTTCTAGGTAGGTTAACATACAAGAGGGGAAAAAAAGTTACAAAGAAGAAAGCAATTGTGAGGATATGCAAGACTTGATTAACTGAACTGAACATTATAAACCAGCAGCTAAATACTGTTTGAACTAATTCATTACTTTAGAAAGACGCAACTCTGTCCTAGTGATAAAAACACACCAAATTTATATGTGGGCAGAAGATGGGAGCTGTGGAAAATAGTTACATTGGTGCCTGAAGAGGCTGATTGTAACCATATTAATGGTAGGGCAGGATTACAGTTTGCGTTGCACTGAAAGAGTTACTTAGCCATATAAAGTACTACAGACTGAGCGGAGGTTATGGCTCATCTTTGCCTGAAGAACTGTTCTTGCTTTTGTGTATCTTCAGACTGGAATTGAAATCTTTAAAGTAAGTGCCACCCTTTGTATCCATGTTATACAATAAATTAAGTTCTTTCCAAGTTCTTACTTATTTATATAATTTTAATGAATTACTGGGTATTAACAAATATTAATAGCTAGAATATGAACTTATATAAGTTGATTTTCTCCTTTCTCCTTCAATTGCTTCTGTGCCTCATATGCCATACCAATTTGAGAATTAATATGTTTGCCTTGTTTTCTTATTGCCTTCTTTTGAACTTTACTTTTAAGAAGGTATTCAAATTCAGGTTGTACTTGTGCAGGTATTTTGTCAAAAGGTCAGGTTTCAGGTCATTGTTTAAGGTTAAACTATGGCATTCAATTTTTAAAAGTTCCTTTGTGTTGATTCTACATTAATTTTCTGATTTGGTTTATATATACTTCATGATTTATGTATTTATTTTATGATTGCATGTTTTAATGGTAGATGTGATTAATTGGGATTAATTCCATACAACTATGTGATTAATTACTGTAGTTAATTTTTTATGATTCTCTGCCCTAGTTTATTGTCTTTCTTTATTAAAATTTCTGAAGCACAGTTGCTCAATTCATAATTGTTCATGGTTTGCAAGGTATAGAGGTGCCATGAAGTTTGTGTAGGAAAGAAAGAGACTTATACTGGAGAATGGAGAATACTTATAAATGCCAGTTTAGGTGTAGACTGCTTATGATGTTTAGTATACAGTCTAGCAGATAGTATAAAAAGGTTCTTATATAGGACAGAACAGGTCTTGCCAACTGTATTTGTGGTTAACCAGATTAGTAGCTGCCTAGTATGTCTGTCCCGTTAAACTGATTATAGGGAATCAGGGATGCATGCCAGGAGCTTCCCGAGGGAACTGTGTCTAAAGTGGTTTTGGAGATCGCCTTAAAAAAATACAAAATTTTTAAAAATGAGAGTAACTACTTAGTCTGTCCTTTTTCTGTGGTTATGTAATAACTTACATTCTTCAGTTTTTCATTTAGACATTTTTTGAATACATCAGTGTTTTTTGTCTCATCTACAAAACCTGGTAGTTATTTCCAGATTCCTTCAAATACTATGCCGAAAGTGTTCAATGGGCTTCTTTTAGATTCCAATCAGTGGCCTTGAGATATGATTTAATAAATTACACAAGGCTAGGGTTAAAGAGTCAATTTGAAATAATGCAGATAGGTAACACAAGAGGTATGTAACCCTTTATATATATATTTATATATATATATATATATATATATATATATATACTGTATATATATATATATATATATATATATATACTGTATATATATATCTATACTAATAAAAGGCAAAGCCCTCACTGACTGACTGACTCATCACTAATTCTCCAACTTCCCGTGTAGGTGGAAGGCTGAAATTTGGCAGGCTCATTCCTTACAGCTTACTTACAAAAGTTAGGCAGGTTTCATTTCGAAATTCAAAGCGTAACGGTCATAAATGGAACCTCTTTTTTGTCCATATACTGTAATGGACTGCAGCTCGCTGGCCGTCGGAGGTGGAGTTGCGTATCGCGTCATCACGCCTCCCACGTAATCACGTGAACTGACTGTGAACGCAGTACGTAGAAAACAAGGAAGAGCCCCAAAGAGCGCTGAAGAAAACATTCATTACACAATTGAGAAGGCAGCGAAACAATAAGAAGCGAGCGAGTGACGCATACAAGCATATTCATAAGTGCAGCTACTGCGGAAACAAAGCACGGTGTAAACCGTAAGTTTAAATTAAGTTTATAGAAACGCTCCCGCTGCCATTTGCAATACCATATTCGCGACATACAAGTTTAATGAGAAGACACAAGGTATAAACGAGACTTTGGATCACTTTGTAACAGAGTCAAAATTGCTGTAGCGAGAAACTTTGAAGTGCCGGGTCTTAGCTAACATTAAATAAAGCCGTGGACATCGCAACATCACACAAGAGAGCGGCTCACGTGAACTGACTGAACGCAGCACATGTGATCACTCATTACACAATTGAGAAGGCAGCGAAACAATAAGAAGCGAGCGAGTGACGCATACAAGCATATTCATAAGTGCAGCTACGGCGGAAACAAAGCACGGTGTAAACCGTAAGTTTAAATTAAGTTTGGCAAGATTGCTTTTCTCCTGTACAACTATACGTTGCATTCTCAACAGTAAGCTTGCACGACTTGGTCATATTACAACCGGAGTGCTGAACTGACAACGTGGTATACAAAGAGAACTGTAACAATCGTAATAAACGAACAATAAAACAGCGGAGAACCCGTGGATTAAATAAAAAGGCTGCTTCCTTGGCGAAGCAAGGAAAAAGGATGGCCTTATATGGCGTTCGTTTATAAAACAGCAGAGAAGCTGTGTAAAGACTGCTTGACAAAAAAACAGCAGAGCGCCTTATATGAGCAGGCAGTCAGGTAAGAAGGGAATCAATAAATAACTATAATCGTAATAAACGAACAAAAAATAGCGGAGAATTCGTGGATTACATAAAGGAAATGGGTACCTGAACAGAAAAGTGAGTCTCAAATACCTACACAATAACTATAACAATCGTAATAAACGAACAATAAAACAATACAGAACCGCTAAGCAAGGAGAAAGGACGGCCTTATATGGCGTTCGTTTATAAAACAGCAGACAGGCTGTGTAAAGGCAGCTTCACAAAAAAACAGATCCTTAACAAATTGTTGTTGGTATATTTTCCCTCAATTTAAAAAGGTTTTCTTTTCTTCTTAATTAAAATTTAAAAGCAATACTTCACCGCTGCGAAGTGCGGGAATTTGGCTATATGCAGTGAGTGTGTACGCCTGATGAGCCCAGAATTAGGGCGAAACACGTGTCGCGTACTCTTTGCATTATTTGACAGTAAACTATTTTCAACCATTCTATGATCTGCTTCTCACAACTGAGGGCACCGTGGCGGATGTTAGCTGACTTGCTGGCCAACCACAAGCGTTACCTGGTAGGTAACTACCCATACAATCAGATTGTGATTCAGGCTACGAATGCCGTGAATGTAATTACCCCGATCTACATGCTGTCAAATAAACGAACCACACGCCGTGGCGCAATGCCAGGGGTTTCGCCTCTAGCGCTGACGTCCGAGGTTCGATTCCCATAAGGGAGTGCAGTGAGTGTGTACGCCTGATGAGCCCAGAATTAGGGCGAAACACATGTCGCGTACTCTTTGCATTATTTGACAGTAAACTATTTTCAACCATTCTATGATCTGCTTCTCACAACTGAGGGCACCGTGGCGGATGTTAGCTGACTTGCTGGCCAACCATAAGCGTTACTTGGTAGATAACCACCCATACAATCAGATTGTGATTCAGATTATGAATGCCGTGAATATATATATATATATATGTATATATACACAGTGGATACGGAAAGTATTCAGACCCCCTTCAATTTTTCACTCTTTGTCATATTGCAGCCATTTGCTAAAATCATTTAAATTAATTTTTTCCCTCATTAATGTACACACAGCACCCCATATTGACAGACAAAAAAAAGAATTTTTGAAATTGTTGCAGATTTATTAAAAAAGAAAAACTGAAATATCACATGGTCCTAAGTATTCAGACCCTTTGCTCAGTATTTAGTAGAAGCACCCTTTTGAGCTAATACAGCCATGAGTCTTCTTGGGAAAGATGCAACAAGTTTTTCACACCTGGATTTGGGGATCCTCTGCCATTCCTCCTTGCAGATCCTCTCCAGTTCTGTCAGGTTGGATGGTAAACGTTGGTGGACAGCCATTTTTAGGTCTCTCCAGAGATGCTCAATTGGGTTTAAGTCAGGGCTCTGGCTGGGCCATTCAAGAACAGTCACAGAGTTGTTGTGAAGCCACTCCTTCATTATTTTAGCTGTGTGCTTAGGGTCATTGCCTTGTTGGAAGGTAAACCTTCGGCCCAGTCTGAGGTCCTTAGCACTCTGGAGAAGGTTTTTGTCCAGGATATCCCTGTACTTGGCCGCATTCATCTTTCCCTCGATTGCAACCAGTCGTCCTGTCCCTGCAGCTGAAAAACACCCCCACAGCATGATACTGCCACCGCCATGCTTCACTGTGGTAACTGTATTGGACAAGTGATGAGCAGTGCCTGGTTGTCTCCACACATACCTCAGTGCAAGACACGACAGCCCGCATGGAGTTTGCTAAAAGACACCTGAAGGACTCTGAGATGGTGAGAAATAAGATTCTCTGGTCTGATGAGACCAAGATAGAACTTTTTGGCCTTAATTCTAAGCGGTATGGAAAGCACGCCGACAAGTAAGATGCCAATGGCGCACGCAGGAAGGAACCACGCCCACCAACTCTTAGACCATTGAATACGACGAAAAAATCACAGTCACGCCCACCAACTCGGACGCGACGCCTCGAAAAACATGCCGTCATTTCTGTTTGTCTATGCCACATTCCACTTGCAGCTCTGAGCTACGTTGACTTTTCATTAGTCAACCTCAATGGAATCTTGGTTCACACAGAGGCAGCGCAAGAGAGAGAGCCGCGCGCGCGCACACACACACACACACACACAGAGGCAACGCCAGAGAGAGACAGAGGCATACACAGGCAGCGCGAGAGAGACGCGCACACACACAGAGGCAACGCCAGAGAGAGAGACAAGCGCACACACAAGCAGCGCGTGAGAGAGAGCCACGCACACACACAGAGGCAGCACCACAGAGAGACAGAGGCACACACAGGCAGCGCAGGAGAGAATCCTTTAAAACTGAAGTTAAAACACAATGAAGGAAGCAGTCTTTAAAAATCAATAAGCCCTGTGCCTCTTTTTCATTAGCGTCTCACCTGCTTCAGGACCTGCAACAGTCGAGACGCTCTCTCTGCAGCTGACCTTCTCTGTGCGTGACTCCACTACTGTCAGTCGCCTGATTAAAAATGGCCTTTTGAATGTGAGCTATGGACCCGCTATACCACAGGAACACATTGCCTTCGAGCCTGCTCTCGCTCACTCTAACGTACCGGCTTTCTCTCTCTCTCTCCTCACTCGCTCACACACTGCACAGGGGAGAAATGCCCGAAGCACGAGTCTACACTGTGAGTGCGATGATTATTTATTTAAAAATTGGCTTTTGAAGGGGAGCTGTGGACCCGCTATACCACAGGATCACCTGTGACATTGCCTTCACATTGTTTTCCTTTTATTTATAATCCTGTTGAGCAGATCAGACACCCAGGCAAACAACACTGAATAATCAATAGCTCCAACTACTTTGCCCGCCCCCACTCCTCACCTGAGTCGGTTTCGTCTCTGTTCAACAGTGTTTGCCAAACTCGGTCCTGGTGAACCCCTGTGGCTGCAGGGTTTTGTTCCAACCAGATTCCTAATCATTAATGCCGGTGAAACTCATCTGGGATAAGTCGGTTTTTCAAACGCTGCCGTGTAGCAGATTAGTCTAGCAAGATGTAATAATCCGAGATGAATGCGCGCCCTCGCGCTGAGTGAAAAGCCAATATATATTGAGTCTACAAAACATGATCACCAAGTCTTTGATAGGCTGCAACAAAATGATGAAAGAACGGGCGCATTTTTTTCACACAAGCTGAGTGGGTGGGTGTTAGTTAGTTAATTAGCAACTCGAAGGATTAAAAAACATTGAAAAAGTGGCGCGGATTGGTTTGAAGCGTGTAAAACAGTTTGTTTGTCGTGGATAATTTGCTATCCACACAGGGACGAACCGGGAAGTGAACCCACAATCTTCCACTGTCTCCTTACTGCAAAGCAGCCGTACTACTACAGCGCCACAAGGCAGTTAAAGAATGCACCGGGCCACATGTTCATTTTTTCCCCTGTGCTTAAAAGACATTTAAAAACTGTTTCTCAACTGTGACTCCCGAACAACTCAGTACGCGAAAAGCGGCCAGAATCACAAACAACAATGAAAACTCTACGTGACTCACAGGTAGTGATGGGCCGTTCTATACTAAGCTTTCGACACTGTGTCGAGCTTTCGAAGCACTGCAGATTTTAATACTTGATCGAATAATGACATCTGTGATTTAAGGATTTCACATTTTCTTTCTCAAATGTGCTTACCTATATCATGGCAAAGTACAGGGATAAACCTTTATTTTCTGTCTACTCCGTTTTAATTAAGACAGACCAAACAAAACATTTAAGGCTATTAAATGTGATCTAAAGAAAAGATCAGGGTTAATTATAATACTAATAACAGGAGCGATTATAATGATACAGTGCAAAAGTAAATACTAATTGAAAGAGCCGGGAATGCATGAGGTGAGGCGTCTTATTTTGTTTAACTCTTGCTATCGTATAGTGCATTCTGCCTGTCGGCATTAGTTATATTTATATTTTTTAGACATCAGACACTAGAAGCTGCTGACGAACCCTTCTCTTCATTGTCAGTCTGTAGCTACGAAAAAATAAAAGCAATACGACTTTTAACAGACGTCATTGAAGTGTATCATAAGTTTCTGTAACGTTAATGAAAATGGCCAGGAGGTGTCACGAGAGAGGTGAGTGTCAAATGCTTCGAAGCTTCGATACGATTTCCGACACAATTGCTTCAAACGTGTTGATGCTTCGCAAGGCTTCACCCCGCCCATCACTACTCACAGGTTACTGAACGAGAAATCAGCAGACTAGCATGATGGATGGGGCGTAATGGGCGTCCTTCCCCTCTCCTCCGGATTTTTCAAATGTTAATTTTTTCCCTGTGCTTAAAAATCATTAAAAAAGCGGCCTGATTATGCGGCGTATGGTACGCCGCGGGTTGGCTAGTATAATATATATGTATATGTAGATATATGTAGATATGTAGATATATATGTAGATATGTATATATATATATATATATATATATATATATATATATATTGTGATGGACAGCCGGCTACAGACTCCGGTTGCCACCCCCAGGCCGCTAGGAGGAGCCCTCCGGACAGCATGATCGTGCCCCGAGTTCCAGCAGGGCCTCATGGACTTTGCAGTTTGTATACACAGCCCTGCTGGATACCTTGGGGACCACCGGGAGTCGCTGTAGGGGGGCTAGTGGGCTCTTATGTGCCCTATAACCCGGGAGTGCGTCATCATCACGTGACAGGAAGGAACGACGTGCTCCCGGGCTGAAGAAAAGCACTGTTTACCCTGACCCGGAGGGAATAAGGACTTGTGGGTTTGGCCGGGAACCACTTCCGGGTCAGGGGATATAAAAGGACTGTGGGAAAGCCCAGACACTGAGCTGAGGTAGGAGGGCGAAGTGTCTGGGCGAGGAGGATTGGTTTATTGGAAGAGTTATTTGTAGTTTATGAGTGAGGAGTGGAGGGTGCTTTGTGCACTGTGTATTAGTAAAATAAATAATTATTATACATTCACCTGGTGTTCAGAGTGGTACCTGAGGGTTCAAGAGGTGGACCACGCCTCTATCTGTTACAATATATATATATGTAGATATGTATATATATGTATATATATATATGAATTTATGTATGTATGTATATATGTAGATACGTATATATATGTGTATATATATGTAGATATGTGTATATATATATATATATATATATATATATATATATATATATATATATGTGTGTGTGTGTGTGTGTGTGTGTGTGTGTATATATATATATGTATATGTGGATGTGTGTGTGTATATATATGTTTACATAACCTCTTTAACACACTACTTCTCCGCTGTGAAGCGCGGGTATTTTGCTAGTGTGTATATATATATATATATATATATATATATATATATATATATATATATATATATATATATATATATATACAGATGACAAAAACTTGTTATTAGTCAGGCCTAATTAGTGGCAGGTTTTTCATTGGCTTTTTTCCTGACATTTTATTCCTACCCTTTAATCATATATATTTGGCAAATTGGGCAGTTTTATTCTGTTTTAGAATGACACATATAGGTGCCTCCTCAGTCATTCCTCATCGGTTTGCAAAGGGTAACATGTTGACTTCATAGTTCAGAAGTCATTGACAACCCACAATGTGATTTTGAAGTTTTTTTTCTTATGTTGTTTGATGTAGACCTTTGAAAGAGATTTAATTTGATTTAATGCTTACGTAATGGTAAAATTATTTGATGGAACCTTTCAGTCCCTTCTGGTGAAATGGTAGGTATTTGTCCTGCTGGGTATTGTCATGGGTTTATAGATCTATTTCTTACACAAAGACTCAATGGATACATTTCAATGTTATTGCTTTATTCTCCCACATTGATATTGTACTTTGCATGATGGTATTGCTTTCTATTCAATGGAAAAGGAGTAAGTAGTATAGATTGAGTATCTCTAATCCAAAATTCCAAAATCTGAAATTGCTCCAAAATCCAAAAAGTTTTGAGCATCGACATGATGCCACAAGTGGAAAATTCCATACCTCACTTGCCCATGTGGGGCTCTGATCAGTGTTTCCTCTGTTCCTTCGACCCTCTTTTGAATTTCAAGTGGTGTAAAAATACACTAACGATGAGCTCTGTAGCGCTTTTAGCTACATGTGCATTACCAAAGTGTGATAGGCATGATGGCAACTGTACAGCACTTCCAAACTGCTACATGGGAGGAGTAAACATCACAGTTCAAAAATGCTTAGTGGCACTAATGCAGCTTAGAAGGTACATAGGTTCTGGTGCTCTTTTGGTTCCAGTTTATTAACAACCATATTCTTATGTAACCTTTTAATAAAAACACAATATCGTGTGAAGACTGAAAGTCTGCCGTTGAATGTTACTTCTATTGTTTAACGGGTGGTTCCACTGATGCTGCTGTCCACAAATTTTTTATGCACAAAGTTACTAATAATATTGTATAAATTATCTTCAGCCTAGGTGTATAGTCAACATAAATAAAATTTGTGTTTTGCCTTGGTTCCCATCCCCAAGAGATCTCATAATTATGTGCAAATTTTCTGAAATCTAAAATACCTCTGAATCCAGGCTTTGTGTGTTGGGGATGCTTAACCTGTAGTTGGAGAAAGCAAAGTGGACACAGTAAAAAATTAAAGATTTTGAAACAGAGAGGTGAATGGCAAAATTTTTGAGGAGAGAATAAAGTATTGAGTAAGCCTTTCTTCCCAGTATGTTGATATAGGCAGATGTTTGAACTCTAGAATTGTATATAAAAATGAGCTTGTGTAGGTCACAAGCTTGACGTTGAGCAATTCAACTTGGATAAATTGATGCTGACTATGACTTAGCTGCTATTAATGCCACTGGTACAAACAAATTAAAAGAGAAATATTCTTCTAAAAACAACTTTTGGAACAACATGAAAACTGAGAATACAAAATTGTTATGTATTCTTAGTTAGAGCATATGTACACCCTCTATGCCACAGGAGATTTCACTGTTCCACACCTTATGCCATTACCCAATGTCAAGTCCAATCCTGACTCTCCAATAAAATCTTCAATGAAGAAAACAAAAACAAGTCATCTCTTCATGAACTACAAGACAACATCGAAGACATTCTGTGCAGGAAAATAAATGAAAGAGGAGATAATCTTAAAGACATAATTAGAGAAAATTTTCTTTCCATCAATATGTTTAAAAAAGCCATGGAGTTTGCAGTAAACAAGATACAGGATTTAAAATCTAGCCTAAGGATAGCTCAAAGTTTGGCTAGGATAAGTGAGCAAAAATATCAGAAAGTAAATTACAGCTGAAGTATACAGAAGAAGATTGAACTTGAGGCTGCATAAGGTTTCTAACAAAGTAAAGGAAGACAATAAATGTAAAGTGATTGGCATATGTAGTACTGTTGGCCCTGAAAGTAAACAGATGTTTAAAGAAGGTAAAGATGAGGTCAGAACGAACAAGGTTAAAACCCAAGAACAATAATTATTTAGTTCCCCAATAAATCTGGGGTGGAGTGGTGGCTCTGAGGCTAAGGATCTGCGCTGGTATCCTGAAGGTTGCCAGTTCGAATCCCCGTCACTGCCAAAAGAGATCCTACTCTGCTGGGCCCTTGAGCAAGACCCTTAACCTGTAATTGCTCCAGGGGCGCTGTACAATGGCTGACCCTGCGCTCTGCCCCAAGGGGTATGCGAAAACTAACAAATTTCTAATACGAGAAATCGTATAAGACGAAATAAAGTACAAAAAAAAAAAAAAATCTTTGTGCAATTTGCAATAGCAACAAGTTAAGAACTGTGAAATTTTCAAGTCAGAAAGAAATGTTGTTTTATAGAGGATTTGATCTTGATGGATAAGGAGATTCATAAAATGCTTGGGTATTTTATAAAAGATGCCAGAGATAAAGGAAGAAGGACCAGTTTTATTGAGGCAAAAGCATTCACTGGTGGTACAGAAGTAAAACCCAAATGAAATGGAACTGAAGGGTTGGATCCTTCCCTTAGATTGACTGTGGTTATTTTAATGTAGGCATGCATTTTCTTTCTTGTTTTTTGACTTTCATGATTTTATTTATATAAGGTGTGGAAAGCTGCTTGTTTTTTATTACCTAGCTATTTTAGGTGTTTCAATGCTGTTTAATTTTTTATGTTTGAAGAAGAAGAAGAAATTATACATCAGCTGTACATATTTGTACAAATTTTACGTTTATGCATTTGTGTATATGATTTTTTCACCTCAGATTTTTATTGTCAGAATATGTAGAGGCAATAATGCCTTTTTGGGTTGCATGGACTTGAACAACTTGTACAAATTTTTGTTCAAGCTCTAGGTGTGCTGTAACAGTTTATTAGTCTTTATCTTTGTTTTCTGTTAATGTTAAGAGTGGATATGAGATATAAGTAAGTGAAAAGTTCTTTTTTATACTATAAAAGATATAAACACTTTTTTTTAAATACAAAAGTCATATGTTTTTCTGATTTACTACAGCTGTGTGGGAAGGTGTTTATTTAGAAGAATTTGCTTTGTTTGTGGGATTGAAGAAAACCTTAACAAAATTAAACATTATTTTCAAGATGTTAAAGTTTATTTACAGTAGGATTTTAGCAGTTCTGGATTCTATGATGAAGAGGTTTCCCACACTGATTATCTCCTTCTGATTTAGAATTAAAGAGGCTGTGTTTAAGCTTAGAATTGATTGATATATTGAATGGTAAACATCCACAAGAAAATGAATTTATGTGCTGTTACAAAGAATGGTCCGAACAGTCTAGAATTGATTTCAAGTTGATGTCAGACTCTTTAGAAGAAGTGATTATTAAGACCTATGTTTAACTTTTGTTACTAACTGATCATAAACTCATATTTTTTTCTCTCTCTATAATAGATTATTGTAAATTTACTAGCACATTGGAGTCAAAATAAAATTTTCTTACACTGGACTTTAGTAATCGATGAGGTATAAAATAATATTGGAAGCTATTAGGAGAGATAAGGAAATTGCTGAATTTAAGGAAGAAAAACATACATTATGTCCAATAGAAATTATGGGCTTTACCAATAATAGAAATATTGATTATGGGATGGAATGTAAGTTAACTAATCTTCAAGAAGATTTAGACAAATTATATACTTACAGATTAAAACAATATTAGTTAGATCCAGACAACAATGTTTAGAGCAAGGAGAAACAAATACACTTTTTAATCATTTAAGAAAATAAGTGGAAATGAAGTTTAGAAGGGTATAAAACCCAAAATAAATTGTTTCAGACTACTTTGGTAAATTACATACTAGCTAACATGCTCTGAGGGCACATTTAAAAAGCTGTATCATCCAGGTGAACTATGTCACAGACCGAAACAAACAATACCTTGCAAGCAATGAGTGTCGACTTCACACTTATAGTGATCAAATTGTTACAATGTTTATGGTTGACTTTTAATCTGGTATGAAATAATATGTGTGGTGTTTCATAAATTGTCACAAAATATACTTCAAAAAATCAAAGTAATTATTCAATATAAGAATACCCAATTGTTATGCATCAATCAAAAAATCCCAACCAATAGATTTTAACCAATGCAATGAACCCTCTCCCCTGACCAAGCAAATGAGAGATATAGGCTGAAAACTGCAAACAGTGATACACTGCTGTTCTGATTTTTTTTTTGTGTGCTCTCGCATATTACTTAACAAAACAACAGCAAATATCTATAAGTGACACATCAGTACTTGCAGTAGAGTCTCCTGATCAAAACTAGTGCAAACACATTATTGTATGATGTATCAATAATGAGATATCCTCCAAACAATAGTTGTGAGGCCACCTTTAGCAAGTACTACCTAACATTTCTAGGTCATCAGCTCTGACTCAATAGGTCATTCGCAAACCTCATACTGTAGGATGGTAGCGACTGTGATGTCTCCAGTGATACATAGATCTCCATATAAGGACATAATGAGACACTGCTAAGGGCATGCATGACGAAAAAATACACAATTTGAAGCAGGAACAAACGATGTAAATAGATTCATGTAAAAGTGTAGGTGGGGTAGGGGGGTACTTGGGTGTAGGAGTGTATTAGGGGATGGGGTTCAGATTTATTTTTTATAAGATTCACTGTTTTATATGCAAAAACATTGTTCTGAACCTGGATCTGAGTTTGGAAGAGGCTTTGGATGGGGAAAGGGACCCTTGGTGCCAAATGCTGTTACTATTGATTTCTTTGTGTTATCAACATGAAAGATAGGTACGGTTGACATGTCTGGGAACACTTCAGAAGTGACTGCCCTGGCACTACTTGTACATGAGATATACTGTATCAGAAAAAAAAATTTGAACATATTACTGTGAGTGCCTATTTTTTCCTAGCTTTGATAAAAACATAGATTATGTCACATTTGAGAAGTTATCTGTCAGGTGTTAGTGAAAGATTGACTGTCCAGCCATTACTAATTAAATAATAAGGCTTTACTTTGGGGTACCCCACCAATCCCCCCTGCCCCCACCACCATTTCCAAGTGGAGATTGCTGTAAAATGCCCTTAGGGTGCAAGGAGTATGGGATACTGGCTTTTTTGGATTTGTAAACTTGAAAAATATAAATCTACCATTGATGAGGAAATACCCATTTTTTAAGGAAAAGAAGGATATGAATAGACTTAAGCTTAAGAAATCTCTGAGGAATGTTGGCCTTGCCTGTGAATTTTGTAAACCATAAAAAGATCAATAGGCAGAATTTTCCGTTTTAGTGTATAAGATATCAATGAACGCATTTGATAACCTGTTTCAGTTACTCATGTTTTATAACTTTAATCCCAAAACCATGGAAGGAAATTGTTGCATTTGGTAAGTTTCAGTCAAGCTTGATGAGCAGACATGCTGTATAAGTAGTAATATTCAACTGGTTTTATACCTAACTAGCAAAATACCCGCGCTTCACAGCGGAGAAGTAGTGTGTTAAAGATGCTATGAAAAAGAAAAGAAAAGGAAACATTTTAAAAATAACGTAACATGATTGTCAATGTAATTGTGTTGTGTTGCTGTCATATATACAGTGGTGTGAAAAACTATTTGCCCCCTTCCTGATTTCTTATTCTTTTGCATGTTTGTCACACAAAATGTTTCTGATCATCAAACACATTTAACCATTAGTCAAATATAACACAAGTAAACACAAAATGCAGTTTTTAAATGATGGTGTTTATTATTTAGGGAGAAAAAAAATCCAAACCTACATGGCCCTGTGTGAAAAAGTAATTGCCCCCTTGTTAAAAAATAACCTAACTGTGGTGTATCACACCTGAGTTCAATTTCCGTAGCCACCCCCAGGCCTGATTACTGACACACCTGTTTCAATCAAGAAATCACTTAAATAGGAGCTGCCTGACACAGAGAAGTAGACCAAAAGCACCTCAAAAGCTAGACATCATGCCAAGATCCAAAGAAATTCAGGAACAAATGAGAACAGAAGTAATTGAGATCTATCAGTCTGGTAAAGGTTATAAAGCCATTTCTAAAGCTTTGGGACTCCAGCGAACCACAGTGAGAGCCATTATCCACAAATGGCAAAAACATGGAACAGTGGTGAACCTTCCCAGGAGTGGCCGGCCGACCAAAATTACCCCAAGAGCGCAGAGACGACTCATCCGAGAGGTCACAAAAGACCCCAAGACAACGTCTAAAGAACTGCAGGCCTCACTTGCCTCAATTAAGGTCAGTGTTCACGACTCCACCATAAGAAAGAGACTGGGCAAAAACGGCCTGCATGGCAGATTTCCAAGACGTAAACCACTGTTAAGCAAAAAGAACATTAGGGCTCGTCTCAATTTTGCTAAGAAACATCTCAATGATTGCCAAGACTTTTGGTAAAATACCTTGTGGACTGATGAGACAAAAGTTGAACTTTTTGGAAGGCAAATGTCCCGTTACATCTGGCGTAAAAGGAACACAGCATTTCAGAAAAAGAACATCATACCAACAGTAAAATATGGTGGTGGTAGTGTGATGGTCTGGGGTTGTTTTGCTGCTTCAGGACCTGGAAGGCTTGCTGTGATAGATGGAACCATGAATTCTACTGTCTACCAAAAAATCCTGAAGGAGAATGTCCGGCCATCTGTTCGTCAACTCAAGCTGAAGTGATCTTGGGTGCTGCAACAGGACAATGACCCAAAACACACCAGCAAATCCACTTCTGAATGGCTGAAGAAAAACAAAATAAAGACTTTGGAGTGGCCTAGTCAAAGTCCTGACCTGAATCCAATTGAGATGCTATGGCATGACCTTAAAAAGGCGGTTCATGCTAGAAAACCCTCAAATAAAGCTGAATTACAACAATTTTGCAAAGATGAGTGGGCCAAAATTCCTGCAGAGTGCTGTGAAAGACTCATTGCAAGTTATCGCAAACGCTTGATTGCAGTTATTGCTGCTAAGGGTGGCCCAACCAGTTATTAGGTTCAGGGGGCAATTACTTTTTCACACAGGGCCATGTAGGTTTGGATTTTTTTTTCTCCCTAAATAATAAAAACCACCATTTAAAAACTGCATTTTGTGTTTACTTGTGTTATATTTGACTAATGGTTAAATGTGTTTGATGATCAGAAACATTTTGTGTGACAAACATGCAAAAGAATAAGAAATCAGGAAGGGGGCAAATAGTTTTTCACACCACTGTATATTTATATATATTTATATATATATATTTATATATATATATATATATATATATATTTATATATATATATATATATATATATAATATATATATACACACACACACATAGAAATATATATATATATATATGTATATATATGTTTATACATGTTTATATACATATCTACATATATATACATATACACATACATACATACACATACATATACTGTATATATACACATATCAACATATATACACACATACATACACACACACATATACATATATACATATACACATACATACATACATATACTGTATATATACACATACATACATACACACATATATATATATATACACACACACACACACAGACACATATATACATATATATTTACATATCTACATATATATATACATATCTACATATATATACACATATATATATACATATCTACATATATATATATATATATATATATATATATATATATATATATACATATTACGATTGTTATAGTTCTCTTTGTATACCATGTTGTCAGTTCAGCACTCCGGTTGTAATATGACCAAGCTGTGCAAGCACACTCTTGAGAATGCAACGTATAGTTGTACAGGAGAAAATCAATCTTGCCTCAAATCAATGGCAACCTTTTGTAGGTCTATGAACTTACTTTAAACTTTAGGTTTAAACGGTGCTTTGTTTCCGACGTGCTGCGTTCAGTCAGTTCACGTGAGCCGCTCTCTTGTGTGATGTTGCGATGTCCACGGCTTTATTTAATGTTAGCTAAGACCCGGCACTTCAAAGTTTCTCGCTACAGCAATTTTAACTCCGTTACAAAGTGATCCAAATCTCGTTTATACCTTGTGTCTTCTCATTAAACTTGTATCTCGCGAATATGGTATTGCAAACGGCAGCGGGAGCGTTTCTATAAACTTAATTGAAACTTACGGTTTACACCGTGCTTCACTTCTTATTGTTTCGCTGCCTTCTCAATTGTATAATGAATGTTTTTTTCAGCGCTATTTGGGTACGTACTGCGTTCACAGTCCGTTCACGTGATTACGTGTGAGGCGTGATGACGCGATACGCAACTCCGCCTCCCATGGCCAGCGAGCTGCAGTCCATTACAGTATATGGACAAAAAATAGGTTCCAGTTATGACCGTTACGCTTTGAATTTCGAAATGAAACCTGCCTAACTTTTGTAAGTAAGCTGTAAGGAATGAGCCTGCCAAATTTCAGCCTTCCACCTACACGGGAAGTTGGAGAATTAGTGATGAGTCAGTCAGTCAGTGAGGGCTTTTGCCTTTTATTAGTATAGATAGAATTTAGTAATCGCACTAACCAATTATTTGTCGAGTTTTACAAGATTTCTGACAAAACAAAAAGAGATTGCTTTATTTTTAAGACCATTTTTTGTTTCATCTTGAAAAATATTTTCAATAGGTAGTAAAAGTTTTCTATTGTAAAGTTAACAGCTCTGCCAAACTGCTTTTTGGGACTTCTTGCAGTTTTGAAGTTGTCACCTGCAAACCCAGATATTTTTTTACCTGTTAAGCAAATAATGGTTTTACGTTTTAAAAGGGATGTTTTCCTAAACATTCAGAAATTCTTCACAAACCTGAGAGGTGTCTGTGCAATTTCCGTGCTTTATTAGTTGCATGTAAATTTTATAACTTTGCCATGTTCATTAACACTAGAATCATGAAGCCTACGAAAAAACTCATAATCCCAGCCCACCTTAAATTCCTTCACACGTCCATCAGCGTCTTTTCTTTTGTAAATGTGTCGATCAGCACAAGCAGCAAGAAACCTGCTGTCCCATACCCCCCTTTGACGGAGCTCAACTCGGGCAAAAAGTTCTCCCAGTTCAAACCAAGGCTCCTTATCTGCATGTGAGGTGCCTGGAGATGTATAGGGTAAATAATATATCGTCATTTGGAATACATACATTTCATGTGTGTTCCGTGTCTACAACGGTCTGTGTCAATGTAGGATGAAATGCGAGGCAGGAATTGTTGAACACATAACTATAAAAGAAACGTTTTTCATATTTTAGTAATAACTGACAAAATGTAGACATGAGGTGTATAATGCGTGAAGACTGAAGTCTAAATATCAAATAAACACTTTCGGAAAAGGTACAAATATAACAAAACAAATGCACTTTTTTCAAGAATATAACAGTAGAAAAAGAAATTGTGTCAGGGTAAGACATTGATACGACAGCTCGGGTGGTGCAGCAATAAGAACTGCTGACTCGTAATCAAGAGGTCGTCAGTTAGATTCCGAGCGTGACCGTTTTGAATAGTGAGCGGCTTGTTACTATTATAGAATAAAAAAAAATACATTTGATTTGTGTCTGTAACAGCCGGTATAAATTTATGGTACTTGCAAAAGTTAGCGTTTCTTTTTTTTTTTTTAAATTCCATTTTATACGCTCCTCCCGATCTGACACTGCTGTTTTCAAATAAACACATGCTATAGCAGAGGTGAACTCAGATGAGGATGAGGGTTCTATATCGGAGAAAGAGAACAGAAGCCCTCCCCACAAGAAATATCCACTCACACATAAGAACAACACAGATGCATCAGTTGTAAAGGCAAAAGATGCCACTGTTTGGATGCAGCAACAGGTCGAGGGTCATCCTGCCAGTCAATGTGCCACACGCGTGTCCTTCAAAGAAAAAGCAGGGAATGCCGAGCTTGCCAAGGTATCATGCAAAGTCCTGTTTGTGATTTTGTTTTGTGATGGTCTTTATATGAAAAACATTTATATGTTACTTTATATAAAAGCCAGATCGAATGTTATTTACCTTGATTTATTTACTTATCTTCCCACAGCGTAAAGTCACAAGTAGACGGCAGAGCTTCCTGTGTTTGATCGACACGGGCATGCTGACAAAGTACACGTGTAATGCCATGAAAAGTGCGACAGCAGCTTTCACCCACAGCTACAGACTCTTCAGTACACGAGCGACTCTCCACACTAGTGTTTAGATCTGGACAGTGTAATTGCCAACAAAAAGAACCCTGACTGACTGAAGTGTCAGCTTCAGTACGCGAGCAATGGTACAGAATGCAGTCAGACCTCTTTTTTTGAGCACATATAAAGAGAGCTGATTACTAATGAAAAGCCCATTATATTGTACTTAATATAATTAGAAACATTAGCATTAACCCAGCAGAATTCTTTTAGAGTAACATTAATGAATTCTTGACAGATTCTCTATGTTGGACATTTTTAAAACAAAACCTAATTTAATATTGAACAAAAATAAATATTAAGGTAGTGTTGACAGTGAATTACAATTATCTCTGAAAACTGAGTAAACTAGAATGTTAATATTAGAAGGTGAATGTTTTACAAGACAGTAGCTTGTTAACAGATTCTTCTCTTTCAAATTGTATAATGCTAGGAACACTCTGTTAGATGATATTTTGACCTTTATGGTGTTAACAAGCAAACTGCCCTTCCTCTTCTCTATTTGTCCTTTATTACTGCTACTAGGCCAGGCAAAGCAGGAAGATTTTAATCCTTTCTGTCCTTTTCCTCAGACTTTCTTGAGTTACACCATCTCCCAGGAACATGTAAAAGTTTCTTCTTGCTAATTCAGTACTTGAACCTCCTAATGCTTACGTTTACATTAAATATTCTGCTGCCTGATACAGAAAAGTAAAACCTACCATGGTCCAAGGTTGCATTACAAAACCATTTGCTGAAGCTGTACTTGTTTAAATTTCCTAGGACCATAGTTCAGTCTGTTAAGGGTTTCAAAGTGTATTTTTCAGAGTCATCTTTTGCTCCTTTCATTTCACTGCTGAGTGTCTGTTGGTATAGTCTGTCATCTTAGCTTGATTAGCAGTATTCATATGCAGCGTTGGGCCTATGGCCTTTTCTGTCATTGAAGGCAAAACAGGATAATACCCACTTAGTCCTATAGTCCTAATCCTAGTTTTAACCTTGTGTCATTGTGCGCCTTTACATTTTATGAATTCTTCTGCCAAAAAATACAATTCTGAATGCATTTAAGTAGGAGTTTACTTCAGTAAACTACACAGCATGCACTGTGCTTGCATGTGAAAGGCCAATTGTTGAGATTTTCAAAATTCAATTATGTAAAATCTCAGCTCTGTATATTGGTTGCTAGTGCAGCAGATCTATTTTTAACTGTCAGAGTGTAAGTGGGAGTTGAAAAGGGCAAAAAGGGACACCAGAGATGCCATTTAAATGTGTTGAACTGCCTATTATCTCTTACCAGTAAACCCCCGATTCTGTAAAGAATAGCAAATGCAAGAATGGCAATTAGTTTCTGTTCCCTCCAATCTTTGAAGGGATGTAAGATCATGGAGGGTGGGAGTGTCCCGGGAAGGTTTTCATTTAATGAAATAAATATATTTGTAGTAAAGCTGTTTCTTTTTGGAGCCATGACTCGTTTGGTTCTGCTATTTCAGAAGCGCGTTGTAGGCGCCTTCGTTCATTGTTTTTATCCATGCAGTCTTGTTTTTGTTTTTCTATGGGTGTGTTGTTAGCTAGAAGTCATTTGCTGTTAGGAATCATAATTGAACCCCTGACCGCAGGCATTGTGGAGTAGCTGACTGCTGGCACTGTCAGTAGTCACCACTACCTCAAGTTTAAATACATACACATATATAGATAGACGCCGCATTCACTGTGTTTCCCAGTAGACACGATATGTCAGCCTTATTGCGAGTGGGAAAAGTGCTATTTAAACTAATACAGGTAGACATAGACACCAGGTTTTCGGATAAAAAAACAATAATGTTTAAAACAGTATCGTTTACATACAACAGATTTTGGCGAATCGTTTAAATGCAATTATTTATATCTATTTATACACTAATAATGGCAATTATTAAATAATAGTAATTATAATTATTATTATTATTAACCATTCCTCCCATATAAGTAACATTTCGGGGCTGCCTTCTTCTATCTTCGAAACATTTCCAGACTTTGTCCTGTTCTTATGCAATACAGTACTGAAGTATTGTTTAATGCCCGAGTCACGTCTCGTATAGATTACTGTAATGGTATTCTATCTGGCATCCCACAAAAACTTATCAATCGCTTAGAACTTCTTCAGAATTCTGCTGCCAGGATAATATCCTGCTGTTGTAAATCCACTGAACGTATTACACGTATTCTCTCTCAACTTCACTGGCTCCCAGTTAACTACAGAATACAATACTAAATACCGCTATTAACATTTAAAGCTCTCCACAACCTCACTGATCTCCAACAGACTTACACTCCTCTCGCTCACTCAGATCTTGTAATTTGAGAGTATTCAGTCTGGCAATATGGTGCAGCCTTAGTTTGTGGAAGACAGACACAACTAAAGACATGAGCATAAAATGATGGTTGTCAATTTCAAACTGTGTTTCCTCAATGTGCTCCTTGAGAAAAACCATCATCAAGTTTGAGACATGTTAACAGCTAACAACAATCTACATAGTGACTAAATACGTTTAGCCAAAACGTTGTTTGGAGGCTCACTTGAGCACATAAATGCATAGCTTTGCTAGCTTAGCCTGGCTTAGCTAAAGTAAAGATTATAAAACGGGATTTTCTAACGGCCAAATATAACCAAAACAATTGTTCAGCCTTACATATGAAATGTAATCCCCCGCGATCTGGTTTGGAGCATACAGCAGTTTGTACAATCCCAAGCAGCACATTATTCATTACTTCACTCCACAGCAGTGCTACTCACAATATGGCGGCGACGTTGATGTACGATTCTGCTAGTCATGAGGCGTCTAGTTATTCTATGTCAATGTTTAAATATGTCACAATGGCAACTTGTTGGCGTACACGCTTTACGTCAAGTTTAGTTTACAGGTTGTGTTGTGTTGTTTGGGCGCCACTTACTGACTTTGGGAAGCCGCTGGGTTTGACTGTTGAGTAACTGCAAGTACATACACATAACTATCTTTCATTTCAATAAGCATTGCTGACATTGGCAAAACTTAAATTTTGTCTTAATCTCTGACTGTACTTGCATTTTTATTGGCAGCTTCATGGTAATTCCATCTTTTTTTCACAGTGGACTCCATACCATCGCTGCCAGCTTTAAGTAGCAACATAGATAACAGCATTTGCTAAATTTTCTTGGGTGTGTGCGTTAATAGTATAGGGCCAGCCTGTTCTAATGGCAGCCCAGAAGCAACCTCCTAGTGGCCCACCTTGTGGTCCCAACAGAAACACAGAGAAAAACCGAGAAAAACGCATTTCATGAGCTTTCACAAATTCTTCCATAAATTCCTACAGTTATACAGACCATGAATGCAAACTCTGTGTAGCCAAGCAACATTCAAACCACAATGCAGTGTGTTGTTGTGTGTTTAGAAGTGGTGGTAGTACTTTACGATACAGAGAATTTGCAGTACATGCTAGTCGTGGCATCGACTATATTTTAAATGATTCTATATTGAACTGCGCTGACTCTTAGTTGTATTCCAGTTTCATCAAGTGCATGCAAACGTGGGTTTTCACAAATTGTTACTCCAATGAGAGCCTTTTTACTGACAAGCACTGTCTCTGCACTTCTCTTCATACAATTGGTTGGCCGTCCACTGAAACAGTTCATACACTATTTTTTGTAAACCCCTTAAATTAAAGCTGAAAGTCTACACTTCAATCACATAATGATTGCTTTATTTCAAATCCATTGTGGTGATGCACAGAGCCAAAATTATGAAGGCTAAAGTTTATAATTTTTCGCACTTCTTTTAGCGGATGGATGGATTAAAATCCTGATTCTGTCTGCGGAAAACAAACAATAGGATGCAAGTCTGCTGAGACACTTGCATTTGTTTAAATATACTTATGACAGCATTAAGCAGACAGATGATGTCTGCTGTTTTTGCCATACTTCACTCTCGACATATAAACAAATGATGCAACACTATCCCTGTTAATACAACTGTTTCATAATGCACCTGTGCACATGTACACCTTGCTAATGCAATGTATTGGTGTCTTCTAGAGCTTAGGAAAACATTTATAAAGCTCAAATACCTCTGTAGTACTGAAACTAAAACTAAAACTTTTCTGTTTCTGCTTTTTCAATATTTTTAGTATGTTATCAGGAGGGGCAGATGGAGTCATTGTAATTTATGACCTGGAGAACTCTTCACAAAAACCGCAGTATACATGCAAATCAATTTGTACAGTGGGCAGGTAGGTTTAATAAAGGTTCTTTTTATAATGCATTTATAAGAATTCAAAAGCCTGTTGAAAAATACTGTATATGAAATTGGCATTAAACTACATCTCACTTCCTGCTTCTGTTCTGGGCATGTTAAATTTTGTTATGGAGCTCCAGGAACAATTATGTGTATTAAAATTAATATGAATATGCAGCATGGTTCAACACGTTTCCAATGCTCAGATGTCTGTAGCTTCTCTCATCTTCCAGGTCCACTTTTATTTCGCCTCAGGCATGACGTGATTGTAAATGATATGGTCAGAGGCATATGTTTAGAGCCTTTGTGAGTATTAGAGATACAGAGAAAGTTGTCTGCTCCCTAAAGCAGATTCTGGAGAGAACAACTCAAAAGTGTCAGCACTAAGCATGTATTTAGAAGGAATGGCTGCTGTAGGCTCCTGAAAATTAGTGTGAGCACAGACAACTTATAGGGGCTCAGTATAAGTACAGGTCCTAATGAAATGCCTTTATGCTGCGTCTCTTGGTATTATGTGTCTGCCTACTCATCTAGTTTTCTGCCCCTTGAATTTTGATGCCCCCATAATACAAACAATGGTAGTATAAGCAAAAGTAAATAAGGATAATTGTTATGAATACAAATTCCTAGATAAAATTAAGAGAAAGCACTATAAATGCATTTACTTTAAAAACTGTGTTGACCGTTAGACCTTATAATAGTACAATATGGATATGTATTTACACATGTTTCCAAATTCTGAAACATAACTGGCCCCAAGGATCTTGGACAACAGACAATGGACATGTAGTAGATTTTATACAGACCTCAAGATAATAAAGTAATCACCCATTTGCAAAATCAGATTATTTGTTTTCTAATTTAACAAGACAATATCAAAAAGTAACACTTTAGAAATTAATAATTACAAGCATCTTTAAACCCAGGACCATGAAGCTATAGAAAATATTACATTTATATGTAGATCACAAGATTATTATACAGTACAGAACAGAAAATATTACATACAATATAGTGATATTATTTTTTAGTTTTTTTTTTTTTTTTTTTTAATTTTAGTGTATTTTTTGGCTGAGATTTCTATATTTGCATAAAGATGCATGATTTGCATATACAGGGGTAAATTAAAAAGTAAAGGCAATTTGAAAATTATGCATTAACTGCAATGGATAGAAACTGATGCAATACAACTCATTCATGGTGATGGCTTATGGGTTGTTTGAACACCCATAGCGCAGCGCTCTGTCTTTAGGTAAGTTGAAGCCAAGGTCAAATGAACATGGATACCCCACTGCAGAACGGCACCATTATTGAGCAGTGTGCTGTAGTGAGTGTTCTTTGGCAGAGGGAGTGAAGTCTGCTGAAGTTCACTGAAGGATATTGGCTCAACATGGAAGTGAAAACAGCATGACTCAAGAAAAAGTTAATGAATGGGTAGAAGGGTTCAAATTGGGAAGAACACATGTAACCAACTAAGCATGAGCTTCATCAGAGAAGACTGACAGATTATGTTGTCCAGTGTTGCTGCACATTTGGATATCAGCTATGGATCTGCACATGCTGCAGTGCATGATGACTTGGAATACTGTACATTTTGTGCAAGATGGATACCCAAATAGCTTACTGATATGTGTTTTAGAGCGATTTGTCACTGGAGGTGAGACCTGGGTCCATCACTGTGATCTGGAAAGCAATTAGAAACTGCTGTCATGTACAGTAAAGAAGAAATTCAAATGACAGCCCATCAAGAAGATCATGATGACTTTCTTTTGAGACATGAAGGGTCCTATTCTGGTGAATTTTCAGGAACACGGACAATCAGTGATCAGTGCAATCTATATATATAATTCACTAAGCCGCCACCAGAGCGGGCAAGACACCCATGAAAGCACGCAGGAAGGACCCACACCCACCAACTCTAAGACCATTGGATACGACGAAAACTCGCAGAGCCACGCCCACCAACTCGGACACGACACCTCGGAAGACACGCCGTCATTTCTGTTTGTCTGTGCTACAGTCCACATGCAGCTCTGAGCCATGTGGACTTTTCGGATACGACGCACGACCGCGTGCAACATCGCAAACTGTTTTACACGCTACATACAGCAATTCGCATCCACGACAAACATGCGTCTTCTTAGATGGTCCTAAAGGAACACGGAAAATGTTTCCCCGCCCACCAACACTCTTTATTCCCCGGCCCGCGTCCACGACAAACATGCGTCTTCTTAGGTGGTCCTGCAGGAACACAGAAAACGTTTCCCCGCCCACCAACACTCCTTATTCCTCGGCCCGCATCCACCCTCGCTCTCTAGGCATTCCCACTGCCTGCTCATGTGCCCGGACGTAACAACTCACTGACCACCCCGTAAGTCGCTTTCGTCTGTGCTAGGAGTCCACATGCACCTCTGAGCCACGTTGACTCTTCATTATTCTTTTCGGTTATGACGCACGCACCACCACCGCAAACTGTTTTACACGCCATGGTCTTAGAGTTGGTGGGCGGGTCTCCGTGAGTTGCTCTTGCGAGCGGGCACATGACCAGGCAGTGTGTATGCTTTGAGAACAAGGGTGGACACGGCAGGACCATGTGAGAAGAGGCATGTTTGTCGCGGATGTGAATTGCTGAATGCAGCGTCTAATACAGTTTGCGAGGGGTATCCCATGGGATCCTTAAAACAATCCTTTAAAACTGAGGTTAAAATACAATGAAGGAAGCAGTCTTTAAAAACCAATAAGCCCTGTGCCTCTGTTTCATTAGCGTCTCACCTGCTTCACCGATGCAAGCCCTGCAACAGTCGAGACGCTCTCTCAGCTGCTGACCTTCTCTGTGCCTGACTCCACTATAGGCTGCAACAAAATTATGAAAGGACAGGTGCATTTGTTTCACACAAGCTGTGTGGGTTGGTTGGTGTTAGTTAGTTAGTTACTCGAAGGATTTCAAGATTTAATATGCACAAGCGGTAACACTGCAAAAGCAGCCCAAACCAGAAAAGACGGCTGGCAAAAAGTGGCCAACAAATTAAACGCGTGTGCATTGTACTTACTGAAAGCAGCGTTACGGATTTTGCAAATGTTCATTTTTTTCCCTCTGCTTAAAAAACATTTAAAAAGCAGTGTGATTGCAGTGTGTAAAACAGTTTGTTTGTCGCGGATAATTTGCCTTTTACTATTACACAAAGACAATTTCCTGTTAATACTTTTACATTGATATAGCGGTGTTCTCAGTATTCAAAGCGCTATCCACACAGGGAGGAACCGGGAAGCGAAACCACAATCTTCCAGTCTCCTTACTGCAAAGCAGCAGCACTACTACAGCACCACAAGGCAGTTAAAGAATACACCGGGCTCGATTTTGTTTTCACTTCTGTTTACAGAGATCGGGTCGTAGATAGCATTGTTGCAATGTTACTTTTCTTGGTGGCTTATTACATTACGGATGTTTCACATGTTCATTTTTTTCCCCTGTGCTTAAAAGACATTAAAAAAGTGTTTCTCAACTATGACTCCGGACCATCTCCGTACGCAAGCTATATTAAGCGTCAACAACGAAGACTCGCTACACCTTAATCTACAAGTACTGACACTTATCCCTACCGATGAAGTAACTTTCACCAGCATGGCCTTCTTCGTCACAGACGATCCCGCTTTCAGTCACGGACAATTATATGTTGCTTTCTCCAGAGGTCTATCTTTTCATTCACTCACAGTGGTATCCACAAACCCACTCCATTTGGACAACTGTGTCGTTCAGGAAGTGTTCACCCATCAATACATAATTATGCTGCATATGCTACGCTGCGGGTTGGCTAGTATACTCTGTTATGCTTACAGAGAAACTGAATCTGCAATTCACAGCAAACAAACAGAAATTCTATCAAAACTAGTCTTACTGCTAAGTGACAATGCATGTCCCCCACAGAGAACACAATGATGGAGACAATGCAACAGCTTTGGTTTGAACGTTCTTCACATCTTCCCCTTACAGCCCTGGTCTAGTCACATCTTTGGTCCACCTAAAGAGGCTCAACATGGTGGCAGGTAATGATGAGGTTGAACAGTTCCACTGTAACTTACTGTGAACTTACAATAATATTTACTGTGGTTATTTGCAACTCCGCTGCCAGTAATTTATTGTAAAATATACAAAGACATTTCTTATAGTGATGGTTTTGAGCCCTGGTGGCCCTGTTTTAGATTAAACAGGACTAAGAAGGTTATGTCATGGTGCTATCCCCCAAATATGCATTCTTCTTCTTGGAGCAGGCTGTGTTCTACATAATGATGCACTATATGAGCTGTCATTTCTTTGTCTGTGATAAGATACCTTGTGTCTGATCGAATGCTTGAGCATACCACTCTCCTAGCCTACCCCAGGCGCCTCAGTGATACATAACAGGCACTACCATGCAACACACTCATCCATACATGAGGGGCCTGGGGCAGGTGGAAGGAAGAGCTAAGGGGCAGAGCACAAAGCCAGTTTCTGCTAGCTATAGCTGTGGCAGAAATGTACCAGTTGTAATCATTGTACTTGTTATCATTTTACATTTTATAGACTATGTTTGTTGGAGATTTGAAAAATGAGAGTTAATAGAAATGTAAAAAAATTGGAAAGAAGTTACCATATTTCATGAAAAACAGATTTAGTGATTTATTAACTAAATTTACCAAAACATATTGTTCACGAATCTTAAAAAAACAAAACAAATAAAATTACTTGCAACATAGGCAAAACAAAAGAAAGTCTATAGATAGATAGATAGATACTTTATTAATCCCAAGGGGAAATTCACATACTCCAGCAGCAGCATACTGATACAAAAAAAAAAAAATATATTAAAGAGTAATAAAAATGTAGGTAAAAACAGACAATAACTTTGAATAATGTTAACATTTACGTACTCCCAGGTATTTATAGGTCTGTACCCACTGCACACAGTCACCTCTGATGATCACGAAGTCCAGGAGGGGCCTGGGCCTCCTAAAATCCACCACCAGCTCCTTGGTTTTGCTGGTGTTCAGGTGTAGGTGGTTTGAGTCGCACCATTTAACAAAGTCCTTGATGAGGTTCCTATACTTTTCCTCCTGCCCACTCCTGATGCAGCCCATGATAGCAGTGTCGTCAGCGAACTTTTGCACGTGGCAGGACTCCGAGTTATATTGGAAGTCCCTTGTATATAGGCTGAACAGGACCGGAGAAAGTACAGTCCCCTGCGGCGCTCCTGTGTTGCTGACCACAATGTCAGACCTGCAGTTCCCAAGACGCACATACTGAGGTCTGTTTGTAAGACAGTCCACGATCCATGCCACTAGGTATGAATCTACTCCCATCTCTGGGAGCTTGTGCCTAAGGAGCAGAGGTTGGATGGTGTTGAATGCGCTAGAGAAGTCTAGAAACATAATTCTTACAGCACCACTGCCTCTGTCCAAGTGGGAGAGTGATCGGTGTAGCATATAGATGATGGCATCCTCCGCTCCCACCTTCTCCTGGTATGCGAACTGCAGAGGGTCGAGGGCGTGGCATACCTGTGGCCTCAGGTGGTGAAGCAGCAGCCGCTCCATGGTCTTCATCACATGTGACGTCAGAGCAACAGGCCGGAAGTCATTCAACTCACTAGGACGTGATACCTTTGGGACTGGGGTGATAAAGATGTTTTCCAAAGCCTCGGGACTCTCCCCTGTTCCAGGCTCAGGTTGAAGATGCGCTGTAGAGGACTCCCCAGCTCCAACATACAGGCCTTCTGCAGTTGTGGCAATACTCCATCTGGACCCACTGCTTTGCTGGCACGAAGTCTTCTCAGTTCTTTGCTCACCTGCGCTGCTGTAATTGTGGGTGGGGATGTCTCTCCTATGCTGGTATCTGCAGAAGGATGGGTGGAGGGTGTAGTACTCCGAGGTGAGAGTGGTGTGGGAGATGGCCAGTCATTCATCCCGGCCAATACCCCCAGATAGAACCCTCCCTGTAGCATGGAAGTGCCCCAAAGACCGGCAGGGAATCCTGGACAATGGAGTTTTTATTCCCGACCCTGCTGGACACCGTGGGGCCCACCAGAGGACGCTGCAGGGAGGCTCAAGGACTTACATGTGCCCTATAACCCGGAAGTGCGTCTTAATTACCACGACAGAGGAAACGACGTACTTCCGGGATGAAGAAGGAGAGTTTTCATCCGACCCGGAAGTGCTGACGAGTCACATGGACAAGGGTTCAGGAGCACTTCCGGGTCATGGACTATAAAAGACTGTGGGAAACCCAGACGAGTGAGCTGAGCTGGGAGGAAAGGTGGCTAAGTGTCTGGGAGTGGAGGATTAAGTATTGGTGATTGATTATTGTATAGTGTATGAGTAGTGTGGAGTGGAGGGTGCTTTGTGCACTTTATTATTATAAAATAAAAAAGTCTTGGACTTTTACCTGGTGTTTGGTGTGGTACCTGAGGTTTCAAGGGAGCAATACCGCCCCCTACTGTTACAGTGGGTTAGGGTGGTCAAACCTGTTAAAGAAGTTGTTCATTTGGTTTGCTCTCTTCACGTCTCTCTCGATGGTGGCACCCCGCTTTGAGCTGCAGCCAGTGATGATCTTCATCCCATCCCACACTTCCTTCATGCTGTTATTCTGCAACTTCTGCTCCAGCTTTCTCCTGTACTGCTCCTTCGCCGCCCTGAGCTGGACTCTGAGTTCTTTCTGCACACAATGGAGCTCATGCTGATCACCACCCTTAAAAGCCCTTTTCTTCTGGTTCAAAAGGCCCTTGATGTCACTTGTAATCCATGGCTTGTTGTTAGCATAGCAGCATACTGTTCTTACTGGAACTACAATGTCCATACAGAAATTGATGTAGTCAGTAGTGCAGTCAACAACCTCCTCAATGTTCTCACTATGTGATCCCTGCAGGATATCCCAGTCCGTATTTCCAAAGCAGTCCCTTAGAGCCTGCTCTGCTTCAAGGGACCACTTCCTGAATGAGTGTGTGGTTGCAGGTAGCTCCCTCACTCTTGGTTTGTAGTGAAGCTGAAGCAGAACCAGGTTATGATCTGCTTTCCCAAGCGCAGGCAGCGGGGTGGCGCTGTATGCGTCTAACGTTTGCATACAGTAAGTCAATAGTCTTATTTCCCCGGGTGTTACATACCACATACTGGGAGAAGGCAGGTAATGTTTTGTCCAGCGTCACATGGTTAAAATCTCTAGCGATTAGCACAAGTGCCTCAAGGTGCTGCGTTTGTAACTTAGCAACAGTAGAATGGATGATGTCACTTGCTATCTTCACGTCCGCCCGAGGAGGGATGTAAACAATAACAACAATGACGTGTCCAAACTCTCTGGGCAAGTAATAGGGACGCAAACTTACGGCCAACAATTCGATGTCCCTACAGCAAGTGGAGATTTTGACATTTACATGTCCAGAGTTACACCACTTTGTATTGACATAGAGAGCGAGTCCTTCTCCTCTGTGCTTCCCGCAGGTACTTGCGTCTCTGTCCACTCTAACCGTGCTAAACCCGAGTAGCTCCACGTTAGCATCTGGGATGGTGGTAGTTAGCCACGTTTCGCAAAAGCAGAACAAACTGCATTCTCTGTAGGTTCTGACATTTTTCACCAGCGCAGCCAGTTCGTCGATCTTATTTGGTAGTGAGTTCACATTTCCCAGGATCACAGAAGGCTTAAAACAGCTGCTTCATTTTTAGCTTAGTGCCGGCCCTGCTGCCACGATACCGCCTTCTTACCTCGTTGGGTAAATAGGGAACCACACCAACACTGGCATTTGTTCTCAGCGCTTGAAGTTGACTACTTGAATAGACGCGTCTCGGCATGGAAAAATCTATGTCCACGTTGTAATAGTAAAAGTGTCCAGGGAACGAATCCACATAAAAGATAGTGATAGGTGATAGGATAGTGATAGGAGTGATCAATAAAAAATAATAGAGAAAAATAAAAGGTAGAAAAATAAAGTCGTACACGGAGCTGCTGAAAAGGCTGCCACTCTCGGCGGCGCCTGAGTCATATCACATAATCATATTAGCTTTAATGAACTAGCTTTAAATTACTTAGATTGGGCCACAACAAGAGGCAGCCCATCCTTGTAGCTCCTAGAACACCTAGTTAAATAGCTAGTAAAATGATTTATATGAAGGATTACCTACCTTCTAGTGCAGCTAGTAAAATAGTTTACACAAGGAAGTACCTCCTTTAGTTACAATGGACAGCACACGGTGTTAAACACCCTATTCCACCAGAGCTGAAGAAGCCATACCGTGGTCATCGAGCTGGTGCTAAGCTAAAGGCTAGGAAATGGAGATACAAGTCTTTTCTTCCATCGATTCTCATATGGAATGTCAGCTCTTTGCTTAACAAGTGCAATGAGGGGGAAGCACTCGTGAAGAACCAGTGGGTGTTTCATGAGTGCAGTCTAATGTGCAGGTGGGAGACTGGCAGTGTGTTACTGAACAATAGATGGTGTAACCTTAGACACATAACTGTGAAGGAGAAGATTTGCTGTTGGGATATTGAACTCTAGGCGGTCGGTCTTAGACCTTATTATGTATCAAGGGAATTTGTTCACATCGTTGTCATTGTTGTTTACATTCTTCCACGGGCAGACCCCAGAGTGGCATGTGGCGTAACTCACGAGACTGTCATCAGAATACAGACCCAACACCCTGCTTTTGTTGTTATATCAGGGGATTTCAATCATGTCAACATTTCCTCCCACGTTAACTGGTTTTACACAGTATGTTGACTGTCCCCGGAGGGAAAATGAAATCCTGGACCTGTATTATGCTAACATCAAGGAGGCCTACAGTTCTTCTGCATTACCACCACTTGATAAAGCAGACCACAATCTGGTTTATCTACAGCCAGTATATAAATCCTGAGTAATCTGAGAGCCTGCAACTATCCGATTATTCAGGAAGTGGACACCCAAGGGCAGAGAGTCATTGAGAGACTGCTTTGAGTGTACGGATTGGAACATACTGCTGGAGTCACAGAAGAAAAGTACATGTATTGACAATTAACAGGGCAGCTGTCTGCACATCAGACTACATAAATTATTGCAGGGATATTGTTGTACCAACAAGAACTATTCGCTGCTTTTCCAACAATAAACGTTGAATTACCAGTAATATCAAAAAGCACCTCAACCTAAAAAAGGAGGATTTCAAGGCTGGTGATAGGGAGAAGCTTAAATTGGTACAACATGACCTGAAGATGAGCTTAAAGCAGGCAAAGATGGACTACAAAGGAGAATTGGAGATGAGACTTAACACAACAGCATCAAAGAGTGTGTAGGGGAGTGAAGAACATTACTGGATATAATGGCAACAGCAGGTGAGGAGGACAAGGCCAATGAGTCTAACCTGTTTTATAACAGGTTTGACATGGTGTCCATCACTCAGCTCCCCAGTCACTGAAACAAGCAAGAACTGAAGATGGCTGTATTAAAGGCTTGGCAGAGCATCACCAGAGAAGATACTCAGCATCTTCAAACAGTCATTAAATGCAAGAGATATGCAACAAAGTACTAAATATGACTGCATGAATATACCTACCATTGTTATGTCCCAAATATTATGTTGCCCAGAAATGGGAGGACCATGTATAAAAACTGTTGTAATTTCTACATGGTATGAGCAAAATGTATGTAAATAACCTTAAATGAAAGGCTGCAATGTTTATTTTAATCTCCTCTGAATTGTTTAATTTGTAATTTTAAACCGTAGAGTTGATGGGTAAATCAAGGAAAAATGTGTCTTTGTCCCAAACATCATGGAGGGCACTGTAACTGCATTAGAAAGGATATCTGAAATATGGCAGAAAAATAAAGGGTGCTGGAAGGCCAATTTTATTCATTTTTTTATCTTAGATTGCTTATTTGTTATTTGTAGTTCCTTATTATGCAGTCTGTAATACTACTGCATATCTGTAAATGTTTTATTATTTACTAATAACATGATATAAATCTCATGTATGCGTATATTCTGATTGCAAAAAGATATACAGTGATCCCTCGCTATATCGCGCTTCGCCTTTCGCGGCTTCACTCCATCACCGATTTTATATGTAAGCATATTTAAATATATATCGCGGATTTTTTGCTGGTTCGCGGATTTCTGCGGACAATGGGTCTTTTAATTTCTGGTACGTGCTTCCTCAGTTGGTTTGCCCAGTTGATTTCATACAAGGGACGCTATTGGCAGATGGCTGAGAAGCTACCCAACTTACTTTTCTCTGTCTCTCTTGCGCTGACTTTCTCTGATCCTGACGTAGGGGGTTTGAGCAGGGGGGCTGTTCGCACACCTAGACGATACGGACGCTCGTCTAAAAATGCTGAAAGATTATCTTCACGTTGCTACCTTCTGTGCAGCTGATTCGTGAAGCGACATGCTGCACGGTGCTTTGCATACTTAAAAGCTTGAAGGGCACGTATTGATTTTTACTTGTTTGTTTTTCTCTGTCTCTCTCTCTCTCTTTGTCTGCTCCTGACGGAGGGGGTGTGAGCTGCCGCCTTCAACAGCTTTGTGCCACAGTGCTTCGCATACTTAAAAGCCAAACAGCCCTATTGATTTGTTTGCTAGAGATTGTTTTCTCTATCTATGTGACATTCTGTGCTCCTGACATGCACTCCTTTGAAGAGGAAGATATGTTTGCATTCTTTTAATTGTGAGATGGAACTGTCATCTCCGTCTTGTCATGGAGCACAGTTTAAACTTTTGAAAAAGAGACAAATGTTTGTTTGCAGTGTTTGAATAACGTTCCTGTCTCTCTACAACCTCCTGTGTTTCTGCGCAAATCTGTGACCCAAGCATGACAATATAAAAATAACCATATAAACATATGGTTTCTACTTCGCGGATTTTCTTATTTCGCGGGTGGCTCTGGAACGCAACCCCCACGATGGAGGAGGGATTACTGTATACGTATTGTACATGACTGTAAAATTTTAATCTTTTCTTTTACAGGCTAGTCAAATTAGCAGAGTAAACTGTAAATGTTCAGGATGTATATCCATATGTCTAGCCATTCATCCATTTTCTGAAACCTACTTATTCCATTGCACAGTCATAAGTAACTGGAGTATACTTGTGCAGTACTGGGCACAAGTCATGACAAACCCTGAATGTGATGTTAGTCCAGAGCACACTTGGGCCAGGCAAATGAACACTTAGCATTTCACCCAATATCCTTGTCTTTGGTTGGTAGGAAGAAACTAGAGTACCCAGAAACAGTCTTCATTAACAATGAAACAAAGCACAAAACCCACATAGAACCTCAGAACCTGGGTCCTATAATCAGTTTCAGTTACTGTACTATAAATACACAAGGCATTTAAAAATAATATCTAGTCAAAATAAAAAGTAGTGTGCAATAAAAAAAACAGAAAAGCCATAACAAACACCATATAAAAGCCACTACACTTAGGAATATATAAATATGCATGTGAGTATATATTTTATTTCATTGCATGTGAAGAAGTTTTTTATCAACAAATTTCTAGTTGTGGAAATTTGCTTTGTCCTTTATATCACTTTTCCTGAAGGAAGATTTGTCAACTAACACTTGAGACAATGATTTAAATGTTCATTGTGTTTACTATTTGCTGTATCATAATTATATCTCTGTTTGATGGAAGCTATTGGCAAAATCTGTTTTAAAATAGCCTTCCATATATGCATTAATTTCCCAATTCTTTAGAATGATGGCTGGATATTAAGTAGCATCCCAATTGCAAATGCTTTATAGCATATTTAAACATCATTTCTTTCTCGTACCTGAGATAAGAGAATAATTTTGGATTTTTAGTTAAAGTTTTATTTTCTTTACAGGTAACAAACATTAACAACAATGTTAATTTAAAAAATGGTGTTTTAATATAATAATGTTTTATTTGATTTTTGCAATATCATTTTGCGTCATCACTTTGTATCAACTGTGAAAATGCCTTTCTGTTTAATGTTTCAAACATAGCCTTCTAATGGAATAGGAATAAATTATTTGTAGATTGTTTGAAGGGCCTTTAGGCGGTGTTGTTCAAACCGCTTCAGCTGTCTGCATGGTTACTTTATCCTTTTACCTTTATTCACTGTTTGTTCTGCGTACTTGTTTTGTCCATTGTGCCATCCTAGCTACCTAATGTCTTGTGATTTATTAGGTTACCATCTCACATTTCTTTTTTAATTCAACCCATTGTACCTAGGTAATGTTTTCCTAATTATGTAAATAAAAAATGATTGGTTTATTGTCAAGTTTAATCATTTAATAATTATTTGGTTTCCATGTGCAAAACACAGTTGAACTAATTGCATTTTTCGTTATATGTTTTCATTGTCACTTTAGTAATTATTCATGTTCAAAGTTTATGACGTTTTATCACCTGTTTGTTTTTTATTTAATTTTTCAGATCTCATCAGCATGTTCACAAATTTAGTGTGGAGACTGTCCAGTGGTATCCTCATGATACAGGAATGTTTACATCAAGTTCTTTTGACAAGACTCTAAAAATCTGGGATACAGAGACTTTAATTGTAAGTACTGTGGGCATTGTTATGATCAGTCAGGGATTTTTCATGGAAGGGAAAATTTGGGATTTAGACATTTAGAATCACAGATAGCTACTCTCTTTCTATAGAATTTCCAATAGTTGGCACTTTTTATATCGAAAGTCAGTTCTATTATTGTATTGTGTATTATAATTCTTTTATTCTAAAACAGAGGGACACTGTTTACTTTCTGTAAGTAAAGAGGAATTACAAACTCAAATAAGTGTCAGTTATAATTGATTAGCATGGTTGTGTGATAAGTAAAGCCAATGTAATGTTTTGTTGTTATTATTATTACTGTATAATTAGATGTTCCCCTTATTGAATGCAGGATGCAACATAATTTGTGATTTATTTTTTACAGCTGGTGCACAGTTGGTAAAGTGACATTCTAAGTGAATTGCTAAGTAAATCAGAAGCAGAAATAGAACCAAAAACATGTGGATTAAAGTCCATTGCTTTAGATGGTATAGTTAGCAAGTTATAAACACAAGGGTGAGACACAAATAAATTAATTAATTTTTGTACTGTGAAATGTTGCTTGTATAATATGTGCTTGTATATATAACACATTTCTAAGATTAGACTTTTATGGTAAAAACAATTGCAGAAATACTTGTTCCACAAAGCATGCAGATGGGCTTCAGCCAGAATAATTTAAATAGATAATTTTTAACATACATTTAACAGTCTTATCTCAGATTTTTCACTTATGTTGAATAATTATACTCTGATGAGTAATATATAAGCAAGGATAATAAATAAAATATTTTGATAATATAATCCGAAAAGCATACAGTACTAAATAGAATAAAGCATGCAGACATTTGCTGAGAATATATTTTCCAATATTATGAAATGCATTTGTAATAAAATTTGCACCATTCATATAGAAAATGCTAGGATGGCACCAAAAAATGCAAGTACTAAATACAAGATATATCACAAATTCAAATATTTTATTGTTTAACTGTACTAGATACTGGTGTTTTGAAAAACAGAACATTAATGTTGCCCTTTGCAGTAATGATATTAGTAATGAGTGAATGTGTAAAATAAATAAAACTGCTACCTATAGGAAATAAGAAATAATAAATATAATTAAGCATTTTAGGGGGAGAGAGTTCCAGAACGCCTCTTCCTTGTATGGTCTGGGGGAACAAGCATGAACAGAGCATTACCTCCCCCGGAACGCTAGATGGCAGCCAGACTCCTGCAGGGCTTCATGGGAGATGGCGTTGGATACAACCCTTTTGGGATCAAGAGGCACCACCAGGGGGTGCTGCAGCTGTTCCCAGAAGTGCAGCCAGAAGTGGGGCAACGAGCTCCTGGAGCACTTCTGTATGAACAATATAAGGGACCAGCAGAGACTACTCAGTGAGCCAGAGGTGGGTGGAAGGTGGACGAAGCTTGCCGAGGAGAGAAAGAGAAGGAAAGAGGAATATTATGCTTGAGACTGTGTCTTGTACTTGTGGGAATGGGAAAGGTGTTGCCCACGAGTGAAGAAAAAAAGAAATGAAATTTGTGTGCTTTCTAAGTGTGCCTCCTGCGCCTGTCTGTGTCGGGTTTAGTGGCTACTACGCCCTCTATCTTTGTCACAGGTGATATGACAGAATTGTTTAAAATTAAAAAGGGAGTAAGCTGGGTAGATATCAGTTACTGAAGTAAAATGCATTCTTTAGCAACAACACTAGAAAGAAGATGAAATTTTTAAATGTTAAAGTTTCATTTTTAGCAATTTGAATTCACTTTATTTTTCTTGTTTAGTTCAGCCAGCATTATTATCATTTTCCTCTCCACCACTTAATACAAGATGTTTGACAAGGAAAAACTGTTACTGTAACACACCTGCAAAATTGATTTTTGATCTTACTGATTAAATTGCATTTTTAAAAATTGTGATATGCACCAGTAAAATGTACTCCTTTGTATTAATTGTACAATAAAGAAATCTGGTCTAAAAAAATAGGCAGACCTTAAGAGCAAGCAGACAGTTGGCATCAGTGCAAATTATAAAGGATGTTTTGTAGCTTCTGCATTATTATTCTGTTATATTGAGTTTCATATAACCTTGGGTATTGAGACATCACTTGATGAATGGCAGAAGTGCTTAAAATGTTGGTTTATTTGTAAATTGAACAGTTCCACTGTTTCCCTATGAATTTTACATCTGTTTAATGGTTTCTACAAAAATTGGCAGATAACATTTTCAGGACACTGTTAGCAGCTAAATATTTTTCCAATACAACTGTCTTATTATGTTGTTTTATATTATTTTCACATATGAGGTTTTGTCTTAACGTCTGATGACCTCCACATGTTCTTCCAAATTGCAGGATGCAGAGCACTGAGCTTGTCAGAGGCTCTATTTATGTGAAAAGTTCTTGTTTCATTATTTCTTCAGATGCAGGTTTGTAGTTAGTTTCGCTTTCATGGGAGCTGACCTGTTAAAAAATCATAAGCTACAATACAGTAATACAGGGCGGAGTGGTGGCTCTGAGGCTAAGGATCTGCGCTGGTATCCCGAAGGTTGCCGGTTTGAATCCCCGTCACTGCCAAAAAGAGATCCTACTCTGCTGGGCCCTTGAGCAAGACCCTTAACCTGTAATTGCTCCAGGGGCGCTGTACAATGGCTGACCCTGCGCTCTGACCCCAAGGGGTATGCGAAAAAACTAACAAACACTGTTGTAAGTCGCTCTGGATAAGAGCGTCTGCTAAATGATGTAAATGTAAAATGTAGATGTAATCCCTCGCTATATCGCGCTTCGCCTTTCGCGGCTTCACTCCATCGCGGATTTTATATGTAAGCATATTTAAATATATATCGCGGATTTTTCGCTGCTTCGCGGGTTTCTGCGGACAATGGGTCTTTTCATTTCTGGTACATGCTTCCTCAGTTGGTTTGCCCAGTTGATTTCATACAAGGGACGCTATTGGCAGATGGCTGAGAAGCTACCCAGCTTACTTTTCTCTTTCTTTTGCGCTGACTTTCTCTGATCCTGACGTAGGGGGATTGAGCAGGGGGGCTGTTCGCACACCTAGACGATATGGACGCTCGTCTAAAAATGCTGAAAGATTATCTTCACGTTGTGATCTTTTGTGCAGCTGCTTCCTGAAACGACATGCTGCACGGAGCTTCGCATACTTAAAAGCTCGAACGGCACGTATTGATTTTTGATTGAAAAACAAACTCTGTCTCACTTTGTCTGCTCCTGACGGAGGGGGTGTGAGCTGCCGCCTTCAACAGCTTTGTGCCACGGTGCTTCGCATACTTAAAAGAAAAACAGCCCTATTGATCTGTTTGCTTTTCTCTCTATCTCTGTGACAGTCACTGCTCCTGACAAGCACTCCTTTGAAGAGGAAGATATGTTTGCATTCTTTTAATTGTGAGATGGAACTGTCATGTCTGTCTTGTCATGGAGAACAGTTTAAACTTTTGAAAAAGAGACAAATGTTTGTTTGCAGTGTTTGAATAAAGTTCATGTCTCTCTACAACCTCCTGTGTTTCTGCGCAAATCTGTGACCCAAGCATGACAATATAAAAATAACCATATAAACATATGGTTTCTACTTCGCGGATTTTCTTATTTCGCGGGTGGCTCTGGAACGCAACCCCCACGATGGAGGAGGGATTACTGTATAAATAATAATCCAACAATAACACAAACAACATTTGTATCATTTGCAGCTTCGCCAGGGTGGCAAAAACTGCTAGAGCTAGCCCTGGTTTTACTGGACCAGTTTGTCACAATCTATTGACCAGATGGGCTACTGTCAGTCTGTTGTCCATACCCCATCTGCCATTCTTTTACCGTAACATCCACATAAGTAAAGGAATAGAACAATATGAATAATTAAGGGACATTTTCTTTATAAACAGGAATAACAGCCTATTTTAGAGATCTGCTTTCCATTCCACGTTCTGCTAGTGTGGGTTTCTGTCTATTTCCACTGCTTACCCTTGTTAATATCTTCTGCAGTGCTTTTAACCTAAACATGTGTCCCGGCACACTATATAGTTGTAACAAATATACAGTATCTGGCTACACAACATGTAATATAAGCAAACAACTCTGTTGTTCAGCATAAACACAGAACCATTAGGGAGTGAATGCAATGAATGATAGAGAGGGTGCCTTTTTAACTGTCCAAGGTCAAGCACTTCATGAAATTAATTACTCCACAGGCAAACAAAAACAATTTCAAATAAATACAAAATGTCTTAAAATAGCCTCGTTATTTTTGATAACATGACACATCAATGAAGACGCATAGAAGAAGAAAACATGAAAGATAGTCAATAAAAAACAATTAATATAACTAATTTAAAAGCAATGTATGAAGGCAGAATGGACATTCTGAATATACTGAACATTAATATGAATATTTTATTTATATATGTATACAGTGTATATATATATAAATATATGTCTCAGCAATTTATTTATTTTTTCTTTATTATTCTTAGTCCCCCACCAAAAAATGGCTTGTGCTTTTCAACTTTTTGTATTGTGAAAAAAATATTTAATTGCTGGTGATGAATGAATGGCTTTATCTGTTCTTTGTACTTCTCAAGTATTCCTCCCTTGTGCCATCTTCAGTTTGTTCACAAGAAGAAGAAGTGCATCTCTGTCTCTGGCTCTTCTGAATTACAGATCTTTATTCTTGAAAACTAGGGTACCATGCTAAGAAGTATCTCTGTAAATGTAGATATGCTATATAAATGTGTAGTTTTTTAAGCACCAAAACAGTCCATATTACTTAAGTAGGAGGTCATATTTCATACAGATGTGTTTCTTAATAGTTTGTTTTGTTTTAAATGACAATGGTCAGTCTTGTGATAGAAAGTTTCAAGGCCAGAATCCTTTATTTCTCTGTAGCATTCTTATTTCTGTTTTCATACTAGTTGTGCGGAACTGTGCATGTCTTTACAAGCCTGATTCATTTACTCCAGTCTTAACAAACCAATTATTAGTGAAAACCAATTAACTAGATACATATGAAACACCAGAAGATACCTTCATTATAAGAGAAATATAGATGTTTCAGATTATCTGGACTGTACATCTCTGACGTCCTGCATTAGACCCATAGTATTAAGACCATACTCCATGGCGTTAGTGTGTTTTCTCTTTCTGAATAAGTATAAGGCAAGAAGTTCTTTTTGATATTTTTATAATCGTTTACATGACATTGCCCAGGGGAAAACACACATAAGAATTCCAATGTATAGTATAGTATAGTAATGGTTTTATCAAAGTCAATAAAATTTTGAATTTCAACTGAACATTATTTATGCCTGCTAGCATACTGATTCAGAGAAGAATCTTAAAGCTGTGTAAGTGACAGCCGTGCCTGGGCCAATAAAATATCAAAGTGTCTGGTAACGATGTAACCAAAAACATCTGAATCCTTCTATAGGACCAGGCAGCAGTCTGTACATACCTTCAGCACCGACCAAGAAGGAAGAATTAACTTGAGGCACAGTGCCAGACTTAAACTCTGTAACTTACCCTTCTTTGTACACCTCCATATTAGCTTCTTGGCCTGCTAAGTTTCATAGGGTTGCCACAGTGTAATCTGTGCGGTATGAACAGTGATGGAATTAATTTATGCTTTACTGTGGTAAAAAAAAAAAATTAATGTAAAATTCTGTTTGCCAACATAATTTAAAATGGAAAAGTGTGAAAACCATTCTGTCTCTGCAGTTACTTTATTTTAGGTAGGAAATAGATAACTGCCTACTCAAATCATATTTTAAGTTATTAAAAAGTAGTAACTATTAGAGTGGCAGTGGTATCCATTCACTGGCAGTTTCCAAATATGCATGCTCTTACTCCTATAGACATTCAAATGATATATTCTTGCAGTTAGTATTTTATAAAATCTTTGGAGTTAAAGTAACAATAAATATTTTTTCTTTCTAGCCAGCAGAAATTTTCAATTTTGAAGGAACAGTATATTGCCATCACATGTCTCCCATTGCAACTAAGCACAGTTTAATAGCAGGTTTGTACAGTACAATGTTTGGAAAAGCGGCTAGCTGTGGGGCATCATCTCTTTGAATGCTCTATAGTTTGTATTTTACAATCTCACTTTTATTAATATGGGTTATGACAATTTTATGCTGTACTGTGCTTGTTCTGATTCTTGCTAAGTAACCGAAAACTATATAATCAGACACAGGGTATACTGCTTGCACAGAAACTATTTAGGGAGAAATTAGCATGTCTTTGCACCCAACTGGATCTTGTAGTGATATTTGTCAATGTTCTTTTGTTTAGTTCCATTTTAGTATTGTTATTGTTTTTTAAATGTATAGCTTCGTATTACAAATTAAATAAAACATTGCAATTTTTTTATATTAACTAAATTATCCTTATCACTTTTTATACACAAGTGTACTTTTCCACTTAATATAAGTAAGTAATACAGTGTAGTGATTTTTAAGCTAAATGGTTAAGTTAGTATGCTTATCACACTATATTAAACAAAACCAGGCTGATTTGTAATAAAGCAAGGACGTGCACCAGGTATTATTATTATTATTATCAAAACACATCTATTTCCTAGATATCCTAGTATTTTTATCATTGTCAATGCCTCCTTATCTCCCTCACATTTTGTAATGCAGAAAATATACAAAAGATTGACATTTTATCACAAGCAGTAAATAAGAATACAGCAAATATTTATATTTTAAGAAAATGATTCAGATGGACAAGAATAAATACAGTTTTCTAACAGGGATATTTTTTAAACCATGGGCAGTAAACATAATTGTTTTTTTTTTCTTTTCTCCTTTACAAATGTGTTGTTGTGTCTTAAGATAAAGCCATGGACTACTGAATAAGCTCTTTGTTTTTCTTTTTCTTCTCTACCCTAGTTGGTACCAAAGACCCTAAAGTACAGCTTTGTGATTTGAAATCTGGTTCCCGTTCCCACATTCTTCAGGGTCAGTGTAATATGCTTTTGGTTTAAATTCATAATTTCTTTACCACCATAGTAAAACAAGAAAAATGATTCTAATGTTACACACCGGATCCTGGTGTATGGGGAAAATTAGTATGAAACAGAAACAATTTAAATACAGTTCTCTAAGTAAAATACAACTGCAATTTATATAGCTGAGCAATAATAGTACTGGTGTGTTAGATTAGTGTATATTTAGTAAAAAAAAAAAAAAATTGTGTGTGTTCTGCAGGGCATCGGGGAGAGATTTTATCAGTGAAATGGTCACCTAGATATGAGCACATACTTGCAACAGCAAGGTAAAAATTTCCATTTCACTTTTTATGAAATGTTTAAGGGTTATATTCTATGTTCGTTTAAAAATGTGCAGTTTCAAATGATGAAACATTGCTTTCATGTCTACTTTTTGTAAATAATCTTTATTTTTCAAAACATATCATTAAACTTCGTGTGTTAGGCTTTAAATTTAATGCCTAAACTAATGCATGTTCACAATGCTTTTATGACTTTTTGGTACATATACTTAGTTACTGTGTAATATCTAGAACAGATTGGTATTGCATTTCATTACTGCTGTTTTACAGCACTAGTAGATTGGGTTCAAATCCTGGCTCATAATTTGCCTCTTTGGAGATTGTGTTTTTCCATTACCCATATGGGTTTTCTCCAAGTATCCTTGGATCCTGTGGATGTGCAGTTAGGATAATCGATGATTATATTCTAATTTGGCCCAAGCGTGAATAACTTATGGGTGTTTGTGTGCCCTTTGATAGATTGGCATGATATTCAAAGTTGGTTCCATGTATTTAACTGACATACTGTAGACCTAAGCTTCTCACAAGCCTTGTAGCTAGATTAAACTAGCTGAGTAAATGGATAGCTGCAAAAGACTGATTTATTCACTTATATAGTGAAAGTTACCCTCACTCTTAAAGTGATTACTTTTTTGTGAAATTAAAATATATATTAAATGTTCATTTACTTTGCTTTTAGTACTGACAGCAAAGTACGGCTGTGGGATGTGAGAAGGGCAACAGGAAGTTTATTCACACTTGACCAGCACAATGGAATGAAATCCAAAGCTGCTTCTGAGGCAGGTAATTTGCAGACTCACTAGCAAAGAGGAAAAAAGATTACACATTTCTTTCATGCAGCATTTAAACCTTGTAGCAAATACATTTTTCCTAGTAAACATTTTTAGAAGGAAATGGCAGGTTATTCTTTGGTTATTCTTAAGCTTCAATGTCAACTATTCTTTTCTTGCCTGTGAGTCGGTTTACGACCCTGAGCAAGCCACTTAAGCAGCCTTTTTTCTAAAGGCTTTCAAAAAGTATGAGGAAATGTGTTACAGTTTAATAACAATAAAATGCCCTGGGAATGTGAAAAGAAAAAAAAATAGGAAACCTATGCAGGTTGTCTGTGTCTTAGAACTCTTATCTGTGTATTTTAATGTATTTAATTTTGTGAATATTTTATACTTTTTTAAACATTTTAATTGTGAAAACAATATGCAGGTTATAAATTTGTCACATAAAGTACAATTTAACTGCATCTTAATCAATATGTAATTTTGAAGATTTAAAATTTCAGGCAACTTTCTAAGGAGTTCTCCTATTCGTCTTATGTTTGGTTATTATGGTAAAATAGATTGTTGTACTTGTTACATAGAATTTAAGTTAGTGCAACAGGTAATGTAAAGTTTCTTAATGTACAGGTAAAACCTGAGTTGCTTTTTTCTTGTTTTATTTTTATCTCAATGAAAGGCAAGACCAGAAAATATGCAGCCTGAATCCAGCATCATTATAAAAAGTCCCAAACATTGTATATGTGCTGTCATACAAGGGCAATCTCAGGATTGAACAGGTTTCTAACTAAAAGGAACATTCTCAGTAACCCGTCATGCCTTTGTCTGGAGCATTCTCTGGAATGGTCCTTGGGATATAGTTAATAGTTCAGGGTTCCAGTTGACCTTTATGAAAGTTCTTTATTTCTGAAGTGTAATCAATGACCTACCACCATCATATTTTATGAGTGGAAAGAAAAAAACAAAACAACCCTTTCTTATGTATTTTTTTTATAACAGCTGATTCTGCTCATAATGGCCGTGTGAATGGATTATGCTTTACTGGTGATGGACTACATCTTCTAACCATTGGCACAGATAATCGCATGAGACTTTGGAATAGTGCAAATGGGGAAAACACACTGGTATGAATTCTTATACACTGTACTGTGTTTTTGAGTGTAAGTGCTTACTGCAGTAAATGGGGAAAAAAGTACCAATTAATTAGAACCAGTTATATGCTGTTAGAATTGCAGAACCTAACCTAGAAATAAATATTGTGGACATCCAGGAAAATTCAGTAGATAGGGCTGTACAGATGAAATACAATAAGCTGTGTAGTTAACAGTGACATTAGGGCACTGTTTTTTATTAATTTTTTTTTATTTGATTTGAAAAAAAGAGGATGAGGAGAGCACAGTAAATCTTTTGATATATAAACATAAGGTCACTATTGACTATGCAGCTCACAGTATTTGGCCTGTTCCTGTTTGTATACTCATTCTGTTTTTGGAAGACTTGCCATTAGTCTGTATTACTATACATGTCTTTTTTTCATAAGTTTGAAAAACATTCTGAAACCTTGAGGGAATTATTCAAATTACATGCAAAAATACTTTAAAAGAACCAAAATTGTAATATGTCAGTGAAGTATTAAAACAATCAACAACATTACCTTCATAGTATGATTTATGTATATGAAACGTTTTTACATATCACAACTAATTTCTAGACATATTAATAAGTCATAAATCATTTCCTGCTCTGGACTGATGACAGCATGTGCCTATCCCAGCTACATTGGGTGCAAGGTGATAACAGGGTATACATTTACAATCACTCAGAAGGAGTTAATTTAAAATTTTCAATTACATTAAAATAGGCCTGTTTTGAGGCATAACCCATACTTGCATGGAGAAGAATGCAAATTTAACATAGACTGTAACTGGCCCTAGAATTTGATCATTATGTTAAAATAAATAGTCTCCAGTCCAACCTGCTTTCAGGTTTTTTAGTTTATTTTATTACTACAGCAAAAATGGTATGACTTGAAATATACCACAAGTTCAATTTCTGGGGAACAGAACAAGTACAGTACACTAAGTAACAGAATTTTATAGTGTTCAATTAAATTAACATTTTATTTGCCATTTGTCGAGACAAAGGCCTGTATAGCAAAGATATTACAGTAAACATGGAACATGTTATAATTTGATTAGATAAACTTTATTAATCCCACAGGAAAATTCAGAAGTATTAAGTAGTATTTGAAAAACAGAAATGTATGCAAAATGTTGCATCAGATTTTATTTCTGAAATGTCTTTTGAAAAGACGGGTACTTCTACAATCAAACACAAAATAGGGATACATTTAGTATTTCATTTTTTATATTTTTAAGAGAGGAAGTAAAGTTACAAGTAATTTGCAATGCATAAATGACATATATTCATTATTTATTCATACATACATAATTATTGCACATCATTTTGAGCTGGGTTTTATAGTAAAGACAACTTTTAGTTATTAAATTGTGATTTTTATAGGTGGATTTTATTTAAATTGATTTGCTTTTAAATGGTCTTACATAAGTGATAAAAGTTATATTATTTGTTTGGCTCCCAACTTTATAACACATGTAAGAAAAAAGTTATGGCTTTGTTGGCTGTTATAGTCTCATTCATTCCACTGCTAGGTTTGCCATTGTTGTGATAGTGGATTTGAATTTGACACTTGTTATTCATCAATATTTATTACTATTCTTCATATAAATAAACCAGGAAAACCAAATATTGGGATCTGAAATGCTTCAATTTATTTATAGTCATAGAAAATATAATTTTAACATCTTGGCTAAAAAATACATCCCATTGAAAAATATCTTTTTTCAAAAAATGTTTTATTCTTTCCATTAAATATTTTTTTAACATAAGTGTGGACAACTACATTTTTTTGTTCTAGAAATCTATTTTCTTCTGTTTTTGGCACAATAAATCCTAATGTATTTCCTTATTATGTAGGTTTATTAGCCATTCTCTTATTATGTCTTTGTATCTGGAATCCAATCTAGCTAAGCAAACACACTGTATGGCTGCAAAAGCAATTTTTGGGTTTAACATCTTTCTTTAGTTTTCAAGTGTTTCCTTTTTTACTAACATTTTTGTTATGTTGAGCCTTGTTCAATCCAAAACATATTATTAACACCAAAAATTTATTTTCAATTAATTTCTTCTTTTCAATTACAACATAAAGTTACTTTACAGTACAATCGTTTAGATCACTTTTTTATTTTTAATATCAGAAAAACTGACCAGGCCAAGGGGACACCCACGTAACACCTGGCTGCGGCAGGTAGATGGTAATTTCCAGATGGTGGGACTGGACCACGTGTCATCCTTTTTGGGTTGCCAACTGGGATCCCAAGCTGTTTAGTTGTGTGGTGGGTGCGGCAATGCACTGTACTGGTGCATGCTGCCCAACCTGACCTGACCTGACCTGACCTGGTTTCCTTTCTTTGTATAAACAAAGTCCAGAGGAGTTATTCCAATCACAAAATAATATTCATTCTTAAACATCAGGATAGGGTCCCTAATAAAGGTAACATTTGTGGCAGAAGTGAGCTGCCAGCTATCATGTCTTGCTTCCTATAGGATTCTGGAATTGTGACCAGAGGTGTCATGTCTTTTTACTGAGGTTTTAAAGGATGTGTTTTACTCCTTTCCATCTGTGGACCTTTTTCAATGGGGATTCCTTGGCAGACTCCTGTTCCCCAGTTTAAATGAATGTAGAGCATACTTTGAGATATTCATTCTTTGCCGATATCTTACGTTTTTTCTTGTGCTCCCATTACAGGCTTCACACAAAAGTAGAGTGAAGTGTCGTAATTTACAATCTTTCTAAAAGGAATAAAATGTACTGTTTCTAAAAATAAAGTAAAAAATGGCTTACTGAGTAGTCAGTCATTTTATTAAAATAAAGATATTGGTTTCATTGGAGGTTGTGAGATTTGATCCATAGTTCAGCAGAACAAATTGACATTCAGCATATTGTTTTGTGTAGTTTTGGATGGGGCTGCTTTATGAATTTAGATTATTTTGCATGTATATTTTTGTGTTTGTTGTGGATTGCAAAAATGTAAGACAGAAAATGATTTATGCTCACTTTTTACAGGTGAACTATGGAAAGGTGTATAATGAAAGCCGTAAAGGATTAAAATTTACTGTGTCCAAAGGTTGCAGTCCAGAATTTGTATTTGTACCTTCAGGCAGTGAAATAGCAGTATATGCCCTTTTTACGGGAAAACTGATTACCATGCTGAGAGGCCATTACAGTTATGTTGACTGTTGTGAATTCCATCCAGACTTCCAGGTAAGTTAGTTTCATTTAATCTTACAAATGTAATATTACTATGAAACATGTTAATGAAAGGTATGAGTTAACAAAAATGCAGTGTAAAAAAATGAACAGATTTTTTTTAAATCTGCAAGAATTTACATTTTTTCCTAAGGGGATTTTATTTTGTATTTTTTAGATGTGATACAAAGTTATGTGCACTGGTTGTGTGTCCTTTTACATTTTCCAAGTTTTTGCATTATTTGAGATTTTACCAGGGTTAGGGTTAACCCTTTATTCAAATTCTAATAATGGAGAAGTAGCCCTAAATTGAAAAAAATATATGCACTATGGAAACAAAGAGCCACAGTCTAATATAGCAAAGTCATAGGGTATGATTCTACTATCCAGATGTTCAATCATACCTGCTGTGTGATGGGAGGTGTACATTTTGATCACAATAAAAGGATAAGAAAAACAATTGACAGTTACAGAGGCTATATACTGAGTGTCACCTTTTAATCAATTTCACATCATGTTATGTATATTTATTGGTATAAAGTCACATCTTGCAGATCTTATTGTTAAAGGAAACAAAAAAAACTTGATTCCTATGTCAACAAGTCATGCATTTAAAGATGAATCACTGCATGTAGATTTACAAGATACATGTAGGCTAGAACAGAAAGCTACAGTTTGAACCCAACACCCTATATTCATCTTATATCTCCTCCAGATTCTAATCTACCTGAAATATGCATAGCAAGAATAACTATACATTGTATGGTGAAAAACTTTTCATTTTTTTGTAACAGTTCCATGTTTGTTTTCCATCATATTTTTAATTTACTCTGTTCTTTGTCAGTCTTTGTTTAGTTTTCAAATTATAATTTATTTCCCAAGATATGCACATTTAGTACTAGTAACTACCGCTTGGCCAGGTATGAACAGGCAAAATGTTTTGAATGTGGTCTGCAAAGAATTGGTGGTCCTCAGCGTATATTGGATGAATGAGCAGGTGAATGAGGCAACATCAACACCGCAAAACATGAGAATATTTGTAGGTTATTCAGTGAGCAGATGGTTGATCTGAAATGACAGGCAACAGAGAATAAGGAGTGTAAAAAGATGGCAAATGTTGGGTGAGAAGTAGTGAGAGTGTCAACATGACAGAGGAAAGGATCAGGCAAAAAACATTATGTGATGAAGAGTCTTCTGCATAGCCTGGATAATGTAACAAAAAATAAAGTTATGTCTGTTTGTGTATAGTAACTTGCTATAGATTTTTTGAGCTACTGCATATCTTCAAGGTTATTTTTTTCTGAAACAGTTTACTTTGGATCTTTTGTGCATTTAACATAATTTATATTTTGTGTCACAGGAAAACCAGTTATTATCCTTAAGTCTAAGTTTTGTCTCAGGTTAGGTGTTTTTGGGCGGGTGTTCTTGATGTATTGGGAGGTAATAACAAGCAAGTAAGGGATCAGTGGACGTGGACATTGGGGCCTACTTTGACTATGCCCACATATGCCACTCAGTGCCATTACTTGGAGTGAGTGTTTCATGCAAGATGTTCAGTGTGAAAAAGAGGAATGAGCTGAAGTGGTCCTGCCAGGAGAAATATGCAAAAATGTCTCTTAAGCTCATGAGCAGCTTGTAATAAAAGGGTTCAGGAAACATTTGGGAGACCTGGGGACCCGGGTTCGCTTCCCGGGTCCTCCCTGCGTGGAGTTTGCATGATCTCCCTGTGTCTGCGTGGGTTTCCTCCGGGCGCTCCGGTTTCCTCCCACAGTCCAAAGACATGCTGGTTAGGTGGATTGGCGGTTCTAAATTGGCCCTAGTGTGTGCTTGGTGTGTGGATGGGTTTGTGTGTGTCCTGCGGTGGGTTGGCACCCTGCCCGGGATTGGTTCCTGCCTTGTGCCCTGTGTTGGCTGGGATTGGCTCCAGCAGACCCCCGTGACCCTGTGTTCGGATTCAGCGGGTTGGAAAATGGATGGATGGATGGAAACATTTGGGTGATGTCTCTGCTGTAAAACAAGGTTCTAAATCTCAAGAGTTTATAATCTTTTTTTTAAAACAATGTTGGTAAATGTGTGCAGTAGAGCTTTGAAAAGGTATGAAGTCAGTTTAGACTCGCCATTTACCCTAACATTTATTTATGAAGTGGAAAGCAAATTGTAGTACCAGGCACATAGAAAACAAGCAGACTACAAAGGGACAATGCCTGAACCAAGTATTAAGTAAAATACAGAAATGACAATCTGAAAATTACCGTATTTTTCGCACCATAAGACGCACTTTTTTTTCCCCAAAAGAAGGTTGGAAATGTCTGTGCGTCTTATGGTGCGAATATTGCATCACAGACCATGATGTGTAATACCTGACAAAAGTCGACATCCAGGGCTAGAGGGCGACAAAACTCACTGTTACGTTACAGGCATTCCCTCTGTGCTTGGAGGAATGTTAGACTCATTGACTCGGCATCTAATCCTTGCGTGTGCGTGAGTTGCGAAATCTAAACAAATATAAACAAAGGCAAGATAGCGTCTACATCTCATGAGGGAGCGAAGCGCATTATCACTGAGTTGGACTCTGGACTCGATAGATTACCAGCCGCTGGACTACTTCAGGCTGTTCTTTCCTGAAGCTGCCTTTCAGCTACTGTCAGACGAGACAAACAGGTATGCAGAGCAATTTTTTGAATCGAGGGCTGTGCTTGCACCGCATTCTCATTTTTCAAACTGGAAACCCACAACAAAACACGAGATGAAGGGCTTTGTGGCATTACAAATATAGATGGGACTAGACTGGCGATATAACTTCAGGGAGCATTGGTCCAAACGTGCTTTGTCCCCTGGTGGCTTTGGACAGGTTATGTCGCGTGATGATAGGTACGTGATGCTGCAAAGTGATTGTGAGCAACTGAGCTTAATAAATTCTGACACTAGCGATGAGGAGTTCTTGGGGTTTCCATAAAACTAGAAGAATGCTTGAACCTTAAAGTCTCTCCTTATTTGTTAATGACAGTGATGATGTTTCTTAATACCGCTGTTGAATTTACATGGTTGAAATATTATTCTGCTATATTTTATTAAACATATTAGTGCACCATTTGGTTCAGAATATTTTTTTTCTTGTTTTCCTCCTCTAAACCTAGGTGCGTCTAATGGTCAGGTGCGTCTTATGGTGCAAAAAATACGGTAGTTTTTTTGCCCACATTTCCCATGCAAATGCTTAATATAAATGCATGAAAATGATGAAATAAGTGTAAGTGAATGAATTTATATTATTAGGCTCCAAATAAAGACCAAGAATTAAATATTTTTAATATAGCGCAGGGGATAACAACTTTTAAATCGCATTGCACCTCTGCAATGTTATTTTAATCTGGATATTTAACATACTATGTTTAAAGTTCAAATCTATTACTATTTTGGATATTCAGAAATTATGGTCATACGTTGCACGCTTAGGCAGGTTTATAGCCTTTGTTTTTTTTTTAAGATTGTTTTGCTTATTTGCAATGTAGGAATTGTACAGTGGAGGGAAAGACTGCAACATCCTTGCCTGGATTCCTGCTCCACGTAGTCCAGTTCTTGATGATGCAGATGACCAAACTAAAAACGTATGTTTTATATTTATTTGAAAGAATTGTTTATTCTTTGGTACTTTGGATCAGCAGTGTGTTATGCTTAGATACAAATAAAATATCAAATTAAATTGTACCCATTACTGAACACATGTACAGTGAAACATTAGTGTATCTAAAAAGTAATAAAAATATACAACTCTAAAGGGTAAAACATTTTTCAGATCTATAGCTACATAATTAATATTATAACCTGTTCTCACTGGAAGGGTACACCTGAATGGTTTACGTACAGCTTATCAGATAAAGCTGTAAATATGTCTTTGCCTCTAAAGTATTGTAATTATAGCAAATGTAGTTTTATATTAAATTTTAGTAATTAGCTTACTTCATACACCAATTGATTTTCTGAACCAACTTAGCCCATTACAATGTTGCAGGAAACTGGACACTATTCTGACATCAGCAGGTATAAAGCAGGACTCAGTCCTGGATGAGTAATCATTTGGTCTATGTACAGTTACCAGTGAACATAACACGTGTCTTTGGGATACCCAGATAATTACAGAAAAATTATGAGGATATGAGGAATATAAGACCCGTCTGTAACCATGCGAGTTTATTTTAGTTTATCTGAAAATATTTGGAGAATTATGGAATAATTCATTTAATAACTGTTAACTACTTTTCACAACAAAATAAGCATCTAATTATAATCTTCTAATTATTCATATAGTATAGGAGTTCATTGGATGGTATTTTTAAGCAGAAAAACAGTGTAGTATAATTTTTTTTATTGAATACTTATGTTTTGCCAAACAAGACTTTAGACCAGTGAGCAAGATTCTTACCTCATTTATGTTTGTTCTGTTTACTTTAAGTTCCGTGTAACCCAGTAGAGCTCTTGTTCCTAGAAGGTAGTTTATTCATATTTCTGGACAGCTGCTGTAGTGTCTCAGGCTGGTTTCTACCCACTATATTGATGAACTGCCATCTTTGTAACCAGAAGGGGCAGCCCCCTCTGCCCTTTAAGTAGTTCTTATATGCGCCTTCATGACATATTTCCAGGCCCCTCCTGAAAAGTGAGCATAGTGGACTCTCAGGAATCCTGAGTTCCTATTCCCACTTCTGGTGGTTTCCTTATTCTTCCCACGTTTCACCCAAGAGAGCAAAACAGTCCTTTGACAATTCTTCTAAGTAACGGATGAGATAAGTAAATGAAACAATTATGCCTTTTTCCCCATCTTAATCTCAAAAGTGTCTTCCATGGGAGAATTACTGTTTATGAAGTAGTTACTCAGACTGTAATAGCTGTTTATTCATAATAAGATGCCACATTTCCTATTTTTGTTTTCTGATAGTTTTAGTGATCTATATTATTTGGTTTGAAATATTTTTTTAAACTGAATGCTTACGTGTATTTTTCTGTGACAGGGTGGAAGCCTAAATCCTGCTTTTGAAGATGCGTGGAGCAGCAGTGATGATGAGGGATGAGCATGTTCTTTATCCTTGACCACCAGTCTTGACTATTACATTAGTGAACAAAGGAAAATGTGTGATTGCTGCTAGCAGCAATTGTAGAATGGACAAATCACATTTATTAAAACATGTTTAAAATGTTTCAGTTGCAATCATGGATTAAAGTCCAAAGACGACTTTTATAAGCAACAAATGTAAATATTTTATACAGTTCTAAATGCCACAAATGAGAAATAAAAAAGTTGTTTGTTCTATTCTTTACTTTTATCCTAGTATATTTTTAAATGGCTCCATTAATTTGATGTTCACATAAAAAAGAAACTGTTTGCGTAGGTAATATATCAAGGGTTGTACTAAATGTCAACTGAAGGCCAGTTTTTATACTTCTTGCACTGGTGGAGATAATATAAGAGAAGTTTAAAGATACTGAAGTACCATACCCAAACAATTCCAATGGTTCAGAGTGTTGTGGTAAAATGGCTACTTTTAAATGCACATGATGATGTTAAAAAAAAAAAAACTGTAGACATGGACTCAACTGGATGGCTGTATTTTACTGGGTTTTTTTTTTGGTTTTTTTTTGACAAGTAAGTAAATTGCTGTCGTGAAGAGGTCTAAAATTGATATGTTGAACATTATAGTTAAAATTAAGAGGTGGCCTGCGGTGGGTTGGCACCCTGCCCGGGATTTGTTCCTGCCTTGTGCCCTGTGTTGGCTGGGATTGGCTCCAGCAGACCCCCGTGACCCTGTGTTCGGATTCAGCGGGTTGGAAAATGGATGGATGGATTAAGAGGTGGTGGGGAAATGGGTAACATTTGGTCTTTAGCTATGAGGTAAAGACACAGCGTGCTAGTATGGTCATCTCATCAAACGGCTTTTACTTGTTAGGGTTGCGGTAGCAGCAGGCCAGGCTGGCCAGTCCTGACATCCTTGTCCCTACAGCTAAAAATTCCAGTTCTTCCAGAAGAGTTATTTTATGCTTCCAGGCGATCCATGAGATTATATTCCTTCCAATGCATCCTGTGTCTGCCAGAGAATCTCCACCCTGTGGGACATGCCCAGAACAGCACCAGTGGGAGTCGAGAGGGTGGAGGCATCCTTAAGACATGCCCAAACCACATCATCTGGTTCCCCTCATTCCAGAGGAGCAACAGCTCTACTCTGAGGATCTCTTGTATTGCTGATCTTCTCATCCTGTAACAGTGTCATTCAATAAGCCCTGTGAAGAAAACTAATTGGTGGCAAATGTATTTGAGATATCTTGCCTTGGGTCACTACCAACAGTTCATGAGTATAGGTGAGGGCAGGTATGTAGAATGGCTGGTTAACTAAGAATGTCTTCAAACTCTCAGGGAAACAAGATGGTCCAATGTTTCACAGTCACAATGTAATTCACACAGTTCTTCCTGTGTCTTGGGCTCAACCATCAGACATTCACCAGTTCTAGACTCTTTCCCAGTCACAGAGGTAATGTTTCAAGTTCCCAAAGCCAGTTTCCATTACCAGGGTCTAGGTCCTTAATATGACTAGCCTGCCCCAAAGCTGGCATTGCACTGGACCCTCACCCTTCATTCTGTAGATACTGAGCCTACACATAACCCTATTCCAGGCAGAGTACCCCAATTTCCAGCTTGTACCATCATGAGGGTCATTGTGAACTGTTCTCTGTTTAACCACTCGGCCCAAACCTCTATGACAGGTGAAGACCCTATCACAACACAAAGCTCCAGACAACATCCCTAAGGTGCACAAGCCCCACTACCATGGCAGAGTTATGGTTCAGGGTTAGGTAGGGTTATAGTGCACACATCAGGCTGAATAGCAACTCAACCAAGAGAAATAAAAAAATATGGAAGTTTTAAAATGAGCACAAGATAAGAAAACCACTAAGCCTAAATATAATTTGTTTTCTCAAGAAGCTAGTCTACTATCATCAAAAAGTCTGAAATAATTTTAGAAATGAATGGTACCAAAGTGCAGGAACTGTTAATAGTGTCAGTGGTAAAGTTTTTTGAAACTACCATGAAAATAATAATAATCAACAATATAAATAACAAAATATATCTTAAACTTTGATACTGTCCAAACAAGTTTATATCCAGCATGTTCAGTCTTTGGCATCTTTCATTAATCCATCTATTCATTCTTGGTTTTGTCATTACAGAATCTCTAGGAATTAGAGCCTTTCTCAGTAATATTTGGCGTAAGGCTAAAAAGTTACACGTGGACAGGATGGTAGTTCGTTAAAGGGGCACAGAAAGCATTTGCACACACTCACGTTCGATTAGTATAGTATATATAGAGTTGTCAATTAATACAATATACAGATCTTTGGGATGGGTTAGAAAATTATACGGTTGGGAGAAAGCCCAGAACAAACACAGTTAGAATTTGTAAGCTTAGCACAAACAGAGCAGCTTACTCACAAATGGTGTAAACTCTAATTTATGAAAATCTAGAAAAGATTAAAAAATATCTGGTAAATAAACATACTAAAACTTTGCCTACATTACAAACTGACCCATGTTTTCATCTTTGAAATAAGCAAACTTAAGCAAGTACAAGAAGGCGTAGTTGGTATATATGAAGAGAAAATAAATACTGTCTTCTTGTATCATGTATTTTTTAAACAAGGTATGGCCACTCCATTAAAGGATTTGTTTACTCCCTAAAAAAGATTTACCAAGTAGTGTGCTCTCTCTGTGTGTCATTCTACTGCTCTTACCAAAGACAGACAGTGTTGTTCTTTTAAACATATTATTCTTGAATCTTTTGGCACCTTGTACTTTGGATTGTTTCTGTTACACAGGTCAGTCCTGTGAGTTAATGTACTTACCTACGTGGTTCTCCAAACAGGCACAGACACTGAGATGCACGGGTTCCAAGACTATCCTTACATATCTCATGTAAATAATTTATCTTGGCATTCAGTTAAACTCCAGTCTTGGGAGCAACAGAATACTGCTAAACATAAATGAATTGTGACTTAGATTAGATACACTTTATTATTTCCAATGGGTAATTCAGAGCATTCATAGCAAATCAATCTATTTTTACTTAATATTGTTAAAAAAAAAAAAATGTGTACCATATGATGGTGAATGATAATTATAATTTTTTGGTAAAAAAAATTAAAAATAGCACTGACATTTAGTCAAGTGCTTCACATTAGATATGTATCTACCTTTCAACATCAATAAGGCCAATGTTAAAATGCAGAACTTTTTTCATAGACTTTCAACCGTAGCATTCATTTACATGGTCTTAATGAATTGTGGACTGTCATGGTTGACATCACTCGCAACTTAGTCAAAGTGGCCTGCAACAGATAAAATCAAACAGGTGTCATTTTGGCTTAAGTCATGTGTGAGACTTCACAACCAGTAACCACTTTTAGTGTAGCTTCAAGCAAAGAAGGACAGGAATTTTGGTCCATGCACCTGTCTCTCCAATGCCTTGTTTGTCATAACATGACAAAATAGAAAGGACAGCCCAAGAATACAACTAAACTCACCATACCTATAAAACTTAATACAATTATGAGTGTTGTCAGACTGCATTTTAATTGGCTGTCAAAATACAGTGAGCTTGTAAACTGTGCAGAGAAGTTTCGAGGGAACTGTGTAATTCATCATGCTCTGTGACTGCTGGTCAAATAATGGAAATCCTCAGGACTACAGGATTCAGCAATTACCATCATCAAGTGTGTCATGTTGTCAGACTCAAAAGTTGTAGTGTGACACCAGTGAAAGTTGGCTAAGGATGTGGGAAAAGGCATTTTGGGTACTGTTGTTCTGTCAATCTTACTACATTAATTTACTATTAAATCTGACACCACTAAAATACATCAGTTAAGTTTAATTATACATACTGTTAGGTCCATAAGTGTTTGGACAGTGACACAATTTTCAGAATTTTGGCTCTGTACACCACCACACTAACACAATGGATCTGAAACAAAGCAGTCAAGATGTGATTTAAGTATAGCCTTTCAACTGGAATTCAAGGGATTTAACAAAAATACTGTATAAGCCATTTAGAAATGACAGCAATTTTTATATAGGGCCCGCCATTTTCCAGCCGGTTAATTTTGAACAACCTAACCTAATCGTAAATAAAATTGTCATTTTCAATATTTGGTTCAAAGTCCTTTACAGTCAAAGACTGCCTGAAGTCTGGACCCAAGTGCTAGGTTTCCACCACAGTGATGCTTTGCCAGGTCTTTACTGTAGCAGTCTTCAGGTGCTGCTTATTTGTTCAACTTTCTGCCATCAGTTTTGTCATCAGCAAGTGAAATGCATGTCCAATTGGGTTGAGGTCAGTTGATATACTTGGATATTGAAGAATATTCCACTTCTTTGCCTTGAAAAGCACTTAGTTTACTGTCACAGTAAGTTTTGGCTCATTGGCCATCTGTACTGTGAAGTATCATCCTATCAGTTTTGCTGCATTTGGCAGAATCTGAATAGATAGTATAGCCCTATACACTTCAGAATTCATCCTGCTACTTCTGCCAGCAGTTATATCATCAACATGTATGCACGTTATATATGAGATGGCATTCATCGGATCATGTGCCGTTTCTTCTCCTTACTCTTCTCTTTCCATCTTCTGGTATATATTGATCTTAGTTTCATTTGCCCAAATTGTTCCGGAACTGGACAGGCTTTTAAAAAAAATGTTTTCTGGCAAAGCCTAATCTGTCCTTCCTATGCTTGAGGTTTACCAGTGGTCTGAACTTTGTGGTAAGCCCTCTACATTTACTTTCATGAAGTCTTCACTTGAATGTTGACTTTGGCAATGATAGGCCTACCTCCTGGAGAGTGTTCTTGGTTTGTCTAAATGTTGTAATGGAGTTCTTTTTCACTAATAACAGAATTCTGTAATCATTCAGAACAGTTGTCTTTGGTGCTTTTTGAGACCTTCTAGTATTGCTGAGTTCACCAGTGTGTTCCATTCTTTTTAGAATGTACCAAACACTCCACATATTTCTGCTATCTCTCTTAATGGTTTGTTTTGTTTTCTCGGCTTAATGATGGACTGTTTTTACTTGCATGGGCAGCTCTTTGGCCCTCATATTGAGAGTTCACAGTAGCAGCTTCTAAATGCAAATTCCACACTTGGAATCAATTCCAGACCTTTGACCTGCTTAATAGTTAATAAAATAATGAGGGACTTTCCACAACCTGGCTATGGAACAGCCTGTCAGTCAAATGTCCAGATACTTTTGAACCCCTGAAAATGGAGGGACTATGTATAAACATGGCTGTCACTCCTAAATGGCTCATACAATATTTACATTAAATCCCTTACATTAAAGTTGAAAGTCTACACTTCAATCATGTAATGATTTCTTCATTTCAAATTCCTTGTGGTATATAGCGCTGAAATTATGAAAATTGTGTCACTGTCCAAATACGTATAGACCTAACTGTACTTTCTCATTGTTAAAGTAGCTCTTAAGCATTACATTGACTTATCCTTCTTGAATTTGCTTTCATTGTTAACTGTGCTTTGAAAATAGTGGATACTAAAATGACTGTTAAACTACATTCAAAATAAGAACAAATTAACTTTATAGTTTCCTATTAGTGCAAATGTTGTAATATACTTTCTGTAAAGTGATCAGACCTCATGGTATTGTTGCACTACTAATAATCATAAAGAATGTTTAGGAAAGTCTCTTATCTACATCTGCATGGGAAAAAAAAGATATATTCCGGTCAATAATGTTGTCTTAAATGTAATCATAGACTATAGTCTGAACAATAATTTAGAGTGAAGACAAGTACAACATTTACGTTATGTAAGAAAAAAGGCACCTTAAAGAATATAGTGAGTCATGAGGAAGGAGCAGGAATATTCCAGGAAATTGATTAGAGCCAAACCTTATTAATTGATAACTAACCCACTCTAACTTAACTTATTGTCCACAGAAAGTTCTAGTTATTTACCTTGGATTTTTAAGAAAATTATTTTTTTAATATAATTGATATTACCAAACCTTAATTTGATTTAGCAGTTGTATATTACACAGCGGGCGGCACGGTGGCGCAGTGGGTAGCGCTGCTGCCTCGCAGTTGGGTGATCTGGGGACCTGGGTTCGCTTCCCGGGTCCTCCCTGCGTGGAGTTTGCATGTTCTCCCTGTGTCTGCGTGGGTTTCCTCCGGGCGCTCCGGTTTCCTCCCACAGTCCAAAGATATGCAGGTTAGGTGGATTGGTGTTTCTAAATTGGCCCTAGTGTGTGCTTGGTGTGTGGGTGTGTTTGTGTGTGTCCTGCGGTGGGTTGGCACCCTGCCCGGGATTGGTTCCTGCCTTGTGCCCTGTGTTGGCTGGGATTGGCTCCAGCAGACCCCCGTGACCCTGTGTTCGGATTCAACGGGTTGGACAATGGATGGATGGATATTACACAGCAAAACTAAAATTAAGCACACATCTTGTAAAGCTTTTTCCTATTGTTCTTTTGATCAGCATTTTACTTTGTTAATTTTGTTTTTCTTCTTAAAATGTGAACAGGAAGCTTTCACATTGTACCTCACTGATTCCAACACAAAGAATGCAAGTTCAAAAAGGCAGGGTAGTGTCTTTACCACAGCAGGAACAGAAAAGACTCAGCATATGCAGCCATCATCTTCGTCATTATCATCATAACCAGTTTAAAAGCCATTTTCAGGGTTTACCCAGGTCAGCCCTTTGCCCTCCTTCTAGTTTGCACAGTCTTCAGCATACGTTTGCACGAGACATTATTCTTTTCATTCTGCGGTGGGTTGGCACCCTGCCTGGGATTAGTTCCTGCCTTGCACCCAGTGTTGGCTGGGATTGGCTCCAGCAGACCCCCGTGACCCTGTGTTTGGATTCAGCGGGTTGGGAAATGCATGGATGGATGGATTATTCTTTTCATATCATGTGACATTACCTCTAACCACATCTTCATCGCCCTCCAAGATGGCACATTTCCTTGTGTCAACATTACTAAATAAAAATCATGAACCTTTAACCTCTTGCATGTCATAAAAAGTCACTAAAAGAGGTTGGCTTCAAGAAGGGCAGGCTGCCTTAAATTTCTGTTCTAGTACCCCCTTGATGATCAGATTCAGACAGCACACAAACAACTGATACTTCTCTATAATTTTCTGATGATATTTTTCATTTATACAGTTGTGTTTTGAAGTTTAATGCCTCAATCCTTAAAACATTAAAGGGATAGATTTACCATACTTTTTAAAAATTGACAAAATACCAGGCAGGTTAAAATAAAAATACAAAAACTAACCAGCGTTGGTTTTGTTTCAGTTTAGACTGTGTTTTTAAACTTTATTTTTAAATACAATATGTAACATTCTGTGTGGCATGTGTCTAGTTTTGGCTTGTCAGTTTCAAGCAAGCACAAAAAAATTTGCAGTATTCATTTTATTTTTATAACTGACCATTTTTGAACAATAAACGACACTTTCTAAGCAGTATTTCCAATAGATTCATGATGCAGACCTTTCAAGTTTTATACTTATCTGTGCTGACCACACATTGATGTAAAGTTGCCTTAATAAGCCAGTTAATGTTGCAATTGAAGATAGATGGTGGAAGCACCTAAAAAATGAAAGGATAAATAAAACCTAGAATTTAAGATAGATATAAAATTATAATGAACTTTTGCTGGTGAAATCTCTATATATAATCTTCATTTGGATCTTGATCTTTGTTTGTCCACGAATGAATTAGAAGAAGAAGCACTAGATGGAAGTAGAGAGACAGCTAAAACATAGGCATTGCATTAAGAATCTCCTCCAGGCTTATACTACTGAAGACTGTAGTACTCCAGTCACACCTCAAAACACAGACATTCAAACTAAACAAATAGTTGTGCTTTAAATTAACTAATCTTTATATATAATCTTCATTTGGATCTTGATCTTTGTTTGTCCGTGAATTCCATGCATGCGTAGACCACCTTCCAGTTTAGTACGTTGTTGTTACTCACGGATGTCAACAATGTGCCGGAATAACGAAAGGGGTGGTGGACAGTGTTACGCTGGTTAGCTCCTGAGGCCTGGTTAGGGAATGAGATTGCTGAAGATAAAAGGTACGTGCCTACGTAACACATGAATGAAAGAAAGACAGTGGGTAAAATGAATGACAACGTAACAGCACGTTCCGGAAATTATTATTGTTACGTTGTAGCTGGCGAGTGATGCGTGTCTCACAGTTGTACCGTGGCTTGCTCACATGTCAGTGAAGTGATCCCTATTTATGCTTTAAAGAGCCTGGATACCTATGTGTCCCCCTTTTATAACCATTGCTCCGTTTATATTGCCTTACTCTTTGGATTGCCACAAAGCAACCTGCGAGATTGGAGAAAGGTTGAGAAGAGATCGTGAGAGGAAACGACAGCGTTGTGAAAACGAGACGGACTGTGAACGGAGAGAAGCAGAAATGCTCCTACACCACCACATAATTACTATTCGGACAGTGATTCCGAGTAGGCCGTTCCTATCGAATCAATGTCCAAGGGTTTTCTTTTGTAATTTTGTTTCCCTTATAAAAAATTCATAATACTGTGCGACAAAGGGCCCAGTTCACGACTGGCAGCCGCGTTTAAACAGGGAGCCCTTCACAGACAACTTTAACAAACGCAACATACTGTAGTTGGGCGCACATGGCTAGTTATAAAATAGTTATAAAATTATTCTGATCTTGTGTCTGTAATATTTCTGCCTTATTCAGCTACAAGGAATATTGCATTTTGATAGAGTAATCTGACATTCAACATAAATTATGCCATTTTCTTAACCTAAACAGAAACCAATCCTTGGTTATCCAATGACCCACTAGCATGAACAGTTCTGATGAACAGAAACCAAAATACACCAATGAGATATTCAAGATGTAGTGTCTTTGCAGCGGAGGCCAACTAGTCTACATATGTATGAATGTGTAAAGATGGCACAATGTAAGTAAAGTGGGACATACCGTTCAAAAAAACTAATAAAAAAAATCTAGAAGGATATACAGGGAAGCTTGTGTTCTTTTACATCAAAGAGCCAGAAATTACAATGGATGTTAAACAGTAAAGATCAAAGAGACTCCTTTACCTGATCATTAAAAAAAGATTCCATTACAATTCCCTGAATGTCTAAAAATATTTTGTCTCCAGCAAGGATGAATAATACTTACTCATAATGTTTTAATTAAATTACTGATATCAGGCAAGGCCAGTCCTGCAGTAATTGTGACAAATTCTCCTTGTAAGACCAGAAATGCTCAATAAGCCATTGACACTTGAGTAATTTAAGGTATGTTTTCTACAACCATTGATGTACTGTAGTGTTGTTTATTTATTATATAATTAACATACTGTATGTAAAATAATGAATGACCTTTGTGTCATTTGCACGCACTGCATGTCTGCACTGCTTGTCAGTAATTGTCAGTATTTGGATACAATTGAGGGAGCAAGCTCCACAGAAAAAGAGGAATTTAAAACAGAATGATATGCGAAAGTTAACATTTAAGGCTATGGGGAAAACAAACATTTCTGAATTTCATTTAAATATACCAAATATACTATACCAGCACATGTTCCTGAATGCAAAATACGAGAGAAAGTTAGCTAATTAAACGATTAGATAAATTAGAAGTGAGGCTGACCCATTAATCTGTGAAACTGGTTGGATTGAAAACCAACAGCCACACTGGTAGTCAAGCAATGAACGCGAGAACCCCTGGAATAGATGATATCTATAGAAACAGAGGTGTGAAAAGGCTGTCCATTACCTGTGTATATATACCTGTAGACAGACATACAGTTAGGTCCATAAATATTTGGACAGAGACAACTTTTTTTCTAATTTTAGTTCTGTACATTACCACAATGAATTTTAAATTAAACAACTCAGATGCAGTTGAAGTGCAGACTTTCAGCTTTAATTCAGTGGGGTGAACAAAACGATTGCATAAAAATGTGAAGCAACTAAAGCATTTGTTTAACACAATCCCTTCATTTCAGGGGCTCAAAAGTAATTAGACAATTGACTCAAAGGCTATTTCATGGGCAGGTGTGGGCAAGTCCGTTGTTATGTCATTATCAATTAAGCAGATAAAAGGCCTGGAGTTGATTTGAGGTGTGGTGCTTGCATGTGGAAGATTTTGCTGTGAACAGACAACATGCGGTCAAAGGAGCTCTCCATGCAGGTGAAAGAAGCCATCCTTAAGCTGCGAAAACAGAAAAAAACCCATCCGAGAAATTGCTACAATATTACAAGTGGCAAAATCTACAGTTTGGTACATCCTGAGAAAGAAAGCAAGCACTGGTGAACTGAGTAATGCAAAAAGACCTGGACATCCACAGAATACAACAGTGGTGAATGATCACAGAATCATTTCCATGGTGAAGAGAAACCCCTTCACAACAGCCAACCAAGTGAACAACACTCTCCAGGGGGTAGGCGTATCAATATCCAAGTCTACCATAAAGAGAAGACTGCATGAAAGTAAATACAGAGGGTGCACTGCAAGGTGCAAGCCACTCATAAGCTTCAAGAATAGAAAGGCTAGATTGGACTTTGCTAAAGAACATCTAAAAAAGTCAGCACAGTTCTGGAAAAACATTCTTTGGACAGATGAAACCAAGATCAATCTCTACCAGAATGATGGCAAGAAAAAAGTATGGAGAAGGTGTGGAACAGCTCATTATCCAAAGCATACTACATCATCTGTAAAACACGGTGGAGGCAGTGTGATGGCTTGGGCGTGCATGTCTGCCAGTGGCACTGGGACACTAGTGTTTATTGATGATGTGACACAGGACAGAAGCAGCCGAATGAATTCTGAGGTGTTCAGTGACATACTGTTTGCTCAAATCCAGCTAAATGCAGTCAAATTGATTGGGCGGCGTTTCATGATACAGACGGACAATGACCCAAAACATACAGCCAAAGCAACCCAGGAGTTTATTAAAGCAAAGAAGTGGAAAATTCTTGAATGGCCAAGTCAGTCACCTGATCTTAACCCAATTGAACATGCATTTCACTTGTTGAAGACTAAACTTCGGACAGAAAGGCCCACAAACAAACAGCAACTGAAAGCCGCTGCAGTAAAGGCCTGGCAGAGCATTAAAAAGGAGGAAACCCAGCACCTGGTGATGTCCATGAGTTCAAGACTTCAGGCTGTCATTGCCGGCAAAGGGTTTTCAACCAAGTATTAGAAATGAACATTTTATTTCCAGTTATTTAATTTGTCCAATTACTTTTGAGCCCCTGAAATGATGGGATTGTGTTAAAAAATGCTTTAGTTGCCTCACATTTCTATGCAATCGTTTTGTTCACCCCACTGAATTAAAGCTGAAAGTCTGCAATTCAACTGCATCTGAGTTGTTTCATTTAAAATTCATTGTGGTAATGTACAGAACCAAAATTAGAAAAAAGTTGTCTCTGTCCAAATATTTATGGACCTAACTATACACACACACACAGACACTATATGGAGGTATTTTGTACTCAGCACTGGCCTTTTCACTAGATAATACGTAACTGTATAATGAATAGGGTATCATTCTACCTATATTTGGTACTGTTCTCGAAAACATTCATCCATTGAAAATTCAGCCATCTTCCTCCAGTCACCTGGAGCCTACACAATATATAACGAAAAACACGTTTCGAATACCAATCTTACAGTAAACCACCACCCTTTATCGCCACTCGAGCATTACTAATTTTAAAGTCGCCAATATCATCAAGAGAATTGTTGCAAAAACAAAAAAATCACACATACAGTAATAAACTAATGTCTCCGGAGATTTAAAGCAGCTCTACCTAAAACATGGTAAAGAGAAATTCTCTTTTGATATTTTTTATACATGGGAAAGTTTCCTAAAGAACGCACCTCATCTAAATACATTGTCGAGTCTGTGTTATTGACTATAAATGAACGTCCAATCATTTTGTTTACTAAATCGCAGTTAAGAAAAAAACAAGTAAGAAAAACGGTATGCTCGAGTTACTTCTTTCACGTTTAGCCACTCTGTTCTCCCTTTAAAAGAAAACAAGTAAGAAAATTTTCTTCCAAGGAATGCTCACCTTTCTTATTGCCCAACTGAAATTTAACCGCCTGAAGCGCCTATCCGCACAGCTCGACGTCTCTATAGCGTCAGCCAATAAACACTGAGATTTGCTACCTGCGGCTTTGGGCTGTTCGTTTACGCATTGGCCCGCCCTCATACGTCACTAAGAGGGGCGTAAGGAGGTATCTGGAGTATGATGCCTTCTTTACTTTTCGAAGGATTCAAGAGAACAGGTGCTGCTTTCGCGGTTGCATGAATCACAGGTGCGTGTATTTTATCTTTTAAATTAGATTTTTTTTGTTTAACTCAAGGAGGTTTTGCTAATCATTTGTTCTTTTACAGACGGTGTGTCTGGAACGCAATTTATAAAAATTTGATCTTTTCTTGTTCCCCTCGGATGTTTGAGGCAGATTGGGAACGAGTTTTGGGGCCAGAGAAAGGCAATGCACCTTTGCCTTGTCATGTTTGCTTTGCTAACAAATTTTATAAGGAAAATGTTTTCCAGTGTTGCTGTCTTATTCTTAGTGTCATTGTAGTGTAACCTGTCAACCGCTTTATCTGATTTCAACGGATTCGCATTTATTTATTCCACATCTGCTTCATATCCTCTTGTTACCAGTTTTCTTTTGTAATATACTGTATCTAAACTGGTGATGTTTGTACCCCAGCTTGTCGAGTTTTTGTTAAATACGCCAGCGGATTTTTAAATTCCTGAACTTATATTAAAACTTCCAGTTCACTTTATTGTCGTTTAAGGTGGGGTTCAGTGGCTCCAGACCAATTACTAAACCAATCGTTTACTCTCGGCTTAGATAGGGTGTGCCCTGGGAGTGTTAGTGTATAAGCACAAAAAAAAAAAAGTTCTGTACCTACTGTACCATTTATTACTAGCGAATCGTATGTTTGAATGACTCAATAAAGCACAGTTATATTACGCAGATGTGTCAGTTCTCTATTTGGTAAGTGTAAACCTTCATATTGTTTTACAACAGTGCAGTTTTTCTTAGGAATAGTTTTAATTTTAAGACGCTACAGTGGTTGCAACATGGGCTGGTCTGCATAGAGGTCTCTCCATGTCACCGTGGGCTTTTCTTCAGTCATGCCAACAACACCAAATCCTGAAATTGTGTCTTACAGTCACTGGTAACTGTAAATGAGCCTCTTAGAAGTGAGTGTGGTTGTGTGTATCTTGTGATGGATTGGTGCCCCAACCCTGCAAACAGCACATAGTCTCTCCTGAACAGACATTTTGATAAGCAGATTTGTAAATTGGTGAACTTCAAATTTTCCTTTTGTTATGTTCATCCATCCATCCATCCATTATCCAACCTGCTATATCCTAACTACAGGGTCACGGGGGTCTGCTGGAGCCAATCCCAGCCAACACAGGGCGCAAGGCAGGAAACAAACCCCGGGCACGGCGCCAGCCCACCGCAGTTTGTTAATGTCCATCCATTTATTTTCTAGCTTGCTTATCTATTAAATGTATAGAGCTGTTGCTTAAAATGGAAGTTGATGATAACAGTAATATGTATCATTATAATGTATACCATGTCATATGCAATTTATGCATTTTTTGGCAGTATAGCAGTGCAGCAGTTGCAAAGTACAAATAAGCATTGACCATTACAGATGTTAATGATGAACTGGTACTTGTCATTTACATTTCTCATAGTAAGTGGCCTGCAATTTAGGAAGAAAGTTGTCAGGATGAAAATAGACAGTTACTCAAAAACTACTCAAGTCAGTGTTGATATAATCAATAATAAATTAATATAAATTTTACTTAGAATAAACTGAGCAAAAGGTCAACAATGAGTCGAGAGGTGTGAGGAGGAGGTTGGGAGTGTGCAGTGATTGCTTGTTGTCACACCCACCACACAACAGCCCTCCTGGATTGGGACCCAAGTGCAGTGGTTGACACCACACTGGAACAAGTTTTCCCTGTCAGTTGGAGGACCTTCTGGCAGAGCTGGATGCAGATTAACGTCATACCCAGGACGAAGAAATTGAAGGTTAATGGCCTTGCTCAAGGTGTTCCATAATTGAAAACCTGCAGCAATATGCTGTGCGACTGACAACGGATTTCATTCCCCTGACTCCCCAGGCAATTTTATTCTCTGTGGGGTTGAACAGTTTATTTGTATGTGTAAACTAATCATGAGTTGTCTCATGTTAGGGCTAGTTTCTGCTTGGCATTGTTGCTAATGGGATCAGCTTAAACCTTGACCTGAATACATCAGGGCTGTTTTATAGGTATACTATACTGTTAATGCATTCCTTTTCATTTTGGTAGTTGTATGTGCTTCATCTTTAGTTTGCTTAATGTTTTTGGTGGTATTTGGTGTACTGTATTGGTAAAGCATTGCAATTCAAAACACAAAGCTGGCAGTTGATGCTCGCTTTGTGTGCCTGAGTTTGTCATTTAAACTGTGAGTGCTCCAATTATAAAAATTATGTATGTAAACATTTTGGATTAAAGTGCCATCAAATATGTTCCAAAACAATCATTTAACCAAGATTTTTGCAATGCCATGTGGTTCACTTTGTTACTCATGTTTTAATATTGCTAAATACCTTTTCCACAACATTTATGAGATCGCATTACTGTATTTCTTCAAATGTTGAATTATTATTAATAAAAAAAATATCTATATTCTTTTCAGTGATGTCATTGGGCGAGGCTTCAGTGTTCAGCTTCTGATCATCCTGAGATGCCCCCCACTGTTCTGTCTGAGTGACATATGTGACTTGTGGAAAACTCCAAGGGACACATACACACACACACTTTCTTTGCTCTGATATGTGTGTAAGACTTGTGTAAAACTTCAAGGGGTACACCCCACCTTTGATCATGTATGGGAGTGTGTGTGGCTAAGACCCGTATATCGGCAAATCATAATAATATGCCTTATTTTTTTTTTCTTGTTTGATTATACACCGTCTTCTATAGCATTCAATTTTACAACCCATTGCCCTGTCAAAAACAACGCAAAAGACTTCATTTTTTTTCAATGAGCACAGACTTTTTTTTTTTAAAGTATAATTGACCTTGAAGTGTTCATTTAAACGTTAACCCCATATTACTGTTTAATCCAAAAGCTTTTGTTCATCAAAATGACACAGTTTATAGTTCTGAGCTTTCTGGTGCTTACAGGATGGTTGATGTTCAGGCTGGAAAACTGTGAATATTTAACTACGGGGTGAAAATAAATTGAATTGTCAGAGGGCAAAAGGTGAATACTGTATACATACTGTACCGTAACTCAGAAAAATCAGTTTCTTTTAAACAACTTTATAAATTGACAGTTTCCACTCACTTAAATATATATTTTAAATCTTTAATTGTTTTGCTAATTACAAATTGGCACTGTAGAAGTATGGATGTGTGCATGAGTGAGCCCTGTGATGGACTGGTGGCTTGACCTTGGCTCATTTCTGGTTCGTGTCAAGTCCTGTTGGGATGTAACCCCCCTTTCTCGCACTCTGATTGATCTGAAACAAAAAGGGATTTCTTCAGGTATCTGTTTTATAAATAAATGGGAGCTTGGCTGAAGTGACGAACAGGCCATTTTAAAAATCTGCAGTAGACCTTGCAATCTGCCACAGTGCAATTCCCACACCAGAGTTATTCACTATTCACTGTGTGTTATTGGAAGATTTTTTTTTCTTTTTGGATCAAACCTTTATTGAAAGGCAGAAAATCTTTACATATAATAACAGAAGCTCCTTTGATCTTATGCTGGGTGTTCCAAAACGATCCAATTTAAAAACGGGAAGATTTCCAGACAGAGAAAGAAAGTAGGTATTGGAAGACTTCCAGCGAGAGACAAGGGAGCAGTTCTCCCTAAGTCACACAGCCTCTTCTGGATTGCAGAAAGTTGGAGAGAAGAGAGGTCTTACAGTATTAAAATGTGAGGAAGAAGAGAAAAGTCAGTAGAGAATATAGGTGGATTAGTAGAAGTTAGTGATGATGCAAAATAACAGATTGACTTTCCTCATGTTTCTTAGAAAGTGAAGGCCGCGTCTTAAAGTAATTTGCTCTTTGTACAGGGCATGATTATAATGTCAACAAGGGCATGTAAATGGCAGATTGTTGTTATTTAGGAATCCGTGTAATGCTTACTCGTTTATGTTGTTGTAGCATACTCTTTATTTGGAGTAATCTGATTTGTATTTATATAACATGGAATGTAATGGATGTGTGCTGTATAAGAAAAAAATTAGTTTAATTGGGATTGGAATCTAGGATGATAGGATTATGAGGTTGAAGTGTTACGCTCTGCAGCACCATGCCACTGTAACTGATATTTATACACTGCCCAAATGCTATATGGAGAATAATACTTTAATTATACTAACTCTTCATAATAATAAGTCTTTGTGAATTTAATAAGTACTTTTTTCAATTCTATTTAAAAACTAACACCTATTTGCCATTTTAAGTCAATTCTATTTATAGAGCACATTTAAAAACAACAGATGTCAACCAAAGTGCTGTACAGCTTCCATAAATACACCTTACACACAAACACACACACACATATATATATATATATATATATATATATATATATACAGCAAATAAAGCTTAAGTGCCCTCTAAGCTTAAGTCTGGATCTTGGCACAACTAATAACTTCTGGTCAGAGGACCTCAGTACACACATCACATTTTATTTTCTCTTACTAACCCCTGGCAGAAGTCCTTGTCTGTTGATTCCTTGAACTGTAACAGTTTTGATTAATAAGTTATTCATTTATGGGATAAAATGCAGCTACTGTATGTTGACCATTTTCTTAATATGAATTTAACTTCCTGTGGTACATTGCATATTGTAGTATGTTACAAATTGTTACATATTTTTGGTTTAAGCCCAGGTCTCATCCTCCTTCCTTATTTACCTGTTAAATTTTACATGAAAGTTGTGTAGGGGCTCTATGTATGTTTTTTTTTTGTTTTTTTTAAACTACATCCCCCTTTTTATGTAAATCTGCCAGACCTGAGCCTCATTCAAATGAGAGGGAAGTGAGTGGAGGTTTAATTGTAACATCACTTTGTAACATCAATTGTATCATCATGTTCCCCAGATGGTTATGGCAATTTTTAACCCTTCACCTGTGTCATTTTAAAAGATAGGGAAAGGCTTAGTGATATAGTGACCATAATATGCTCTGGAATCATTTGAATAGGAGAGAGGCATGCAAAAGATGAATTAAAAACTATATAACTGAAGTTAATTATAAAGGTGCAGAGAGTGATTGTTAAGGCATGTGATAGGTTGTCAGACCTAGTATGTCTTTCAATAGAAAGAGTTTGAAGGAGCTATGTTTTTTCCAGCTTTTAGCTGACGTTCTGTATATTGCAATGATCTTCTTTCTTCCTCTTCTTTCGGCTGCTTCCGTTAGGGGTTGCGAAAGCGGATCATCTTCTTCCATATCTTTCAGTCCTCTGCATCTTGTTCTGTTACACCCATCACCTGCATGTCCTCTCTCACCACATCCATAAACCTTTGCTTAGGCCTTCCTCTTTTCCTCTTCCCTGGCAGCTCTATCCTTAGCATTCTTCTCCCAATATACCCAGCATCTCTCCTCTGCACATGTCCAAACCAACGCAATCTCGCCTCTCTGACTTTGTCTCCCAAACGTTCAACTTGAGTTGACCCTCTAATGTACTAATTTCTAATCCTATCCATCCTCGTCACACCCAGTGCAAATCTTAGCATCTTTAACTCTGCTACCTCCAGCTCGGTCTCCTGGTTTCTGGTCAGTGCCACCGTCGCCAACCCATATAACATAGCTGGTCTCACTACCATCCTGCAGACCTTCCCTTTCACTCTTGCTGATACCCGTCTGTCACAAATTACTCCTGACACTCTTCTCTACCCATTTCACCCTGCCTACACTTTCTTTTTCACCTCTCTTCCACAATCCCCATTACTCTGTACTGTTGATCCCAAGTATTTAAACTCATCCACCTTCGCCAACTCTACTCCCTGCATCCTCACCATTCCACAGAACTCCCTCTCATTTACACACATGTATTCTGTCTTGTTTCTACTGACATTCATTCCTCTACTCTCTCGTGCATATCTCCACCTCTCCAGGGTCTCCTCAACCTGCTCCCTACTATCACTACAGATCACAATGTCATCAGCAAACATCATAGTCCACGGGGACTTCTGTCTAATCTCGTCTGTCAACCTGTTCATCACCATTGCAAATAAGAAAGGGCTCAGAGCTGATCCCTGATGTAATCCCACCTCCACGTTTGAATGCATCCGTCGCTCCTACTGCAGACCTCACGACTGTCATACTTCCCTCGTACATATCCTGTACAACTCTTACATACTTCTCTGCCACTCCCGACTTCCTCATACAATACCACAGCTCCTCTCGAGGTACCCTGTCATATGCTTTCTCCAGGTCCACAAAGATGCAATGCAGCTCCTTCTGGCCTTCTCTAAATGGCTCCATCAACATCCTCGGAGCAAATATTGCATCTATGGTGCTCTTTCTTGGCATGAAACCATACTGCTGCTCACTAATCATCACCTCATTTCTTAACCTATCTTCCACTACTCTTTCCTATAAATTCATGTTGTGGCTCATCAATTTTATTCCCCTGTAGTTACTGCAGTCCTGCACATCCCCCATATTCTTAAATATCGGCACCAGTACACTTTTTCTCCATTACTCAGGCATCCTCTCGCTTTCCAAGATTCCATTAAACAATCTGGTTAAAAACCCCACTGCCATCTCTCCTAAACACCTCCATGCTTCAACAGGTATGTCATCTGGACCAACGGCCTTTCCATTTTTCATCCTCTTTCATCCTCTAGCTGTCCTTACTTCCTCCTTGGTAATCCGTTGCACTTCCTGATTCACTATCTCCACATCATCCAACCTCTTCTCTTTCTCATTCTCTTCATTCGTCAGCCTCTCAAAGTACTGTTTCCATCTGCTCAACACACTCTCCTTGCTTGTGACTACGTTTCCATCTTTATCCTTTATCACCGTAACCTGCTGCACATCTTTCCCAGATCGGTCCCTCTGTCTAGCCAATCGGTACAGGTCCTTTTCTCCCTCCTTAGTGTCCAGCCTCTCATACAACTCATCATACACCTTTTCTTTAGCCTTTGCCACCTCTCTCTTCACCTTGTGCCTTATCTCCTTGTACTCTTGTCTACTTTCTCTGACTATCCCACTTCTTCTTTGCCATCCTCTTCCTCTGTATACTCTCCTGTATTTCCTCATTCCACCACCAGGTTTCATTTCCTCCTTCCTCTTTCCAGATGTCACGCGAAGCACCCTTCTTGCCGTCACCCTTACTACATCTGCTGTAGTTTCCCAGCTGTCTGGTAACTCTTCACTGCCACCCAGTGCCTGTCTCACCTCCTCCCTAAACTCAACCTTGCAGTCTTCCTTTTTCAACTTCCACCATTTGATCCTTGGCTCTGCCCTCACTCTCTTCCTCTTCTTGATCTCCAACGTTATCCTACAGACCACCATCCTATGCTGCTTAACTACACTTTCCCCTGCCACCACTTTGCAATCTTCAATTTCCTTCAGATCATCTCTTCTGCATAGGATGTAATCTACCTGTGTACATCTTCCTCCACTCTTGTACGTAACCCTATGTTCCTCCCTCTACTTAAAATACGTATTCACCACAGCTATGTCCATCCTTTTGGCAAAATCCACTATCCTCTGACCTTCTTCATTCCTCTCCTTGACACCATACCTACCCATCACCTCCTCGTCTCCACTGTTACCTTCACCAACATGCATATTGTAATCCGCTCCAATCACCACTTTCTGTCCCTTGGGTACACTGTTCATCACTTCATCCAATTCACTCCAAAAATCTTCTTTCTCACCCATTGCACACCCAACTTGTGGTGCATATGCTTTAACAACATTCATCATCACACCTCCAATTTCCAGCTTCATAATCATTAATCTGCCTGACACTCTTTTCACCTCCAAAACACTCTTGACAGACTGTTCCTTCAGAATAACTCCTACCCCATTTTTCCTCCCATCCACACCATGATAGAACAATTTGAATCCACCTCCAATCCAGCTGGCCTTAATCCCCTTCCATTTAGTCTCTTGCACACACAATATATCAACCTTCCTTCTCTCCATCATATCTGCTAACTCTCTCCCCTTACCAGTCATACTGCCCACATTCAAAGTTCCTACCCTCAGTTTCACTCTCTTTACTTTCCTCCTCTCCTCCTGCCTCCGGACACGTCTCCCCCCTCTTCTTCTCCTTCTTCTTTGGCCAACAGTAGCCCAATTTCCGCCAGCACCCTGTTGGCTAACAGTACTGGTGGCAGTCGTTGTTAACCCGGGGCTCGACCGATCCGGTATGGAGATTTGTATTGTTGTCCGCATATTGCAATGGTGATCTAGAAAGAAAAGGTGTTGTAGATGAGTATTAAAGAAATAATTCAGAATTTCACAGTTCAGGAACGGTGTGCTTGTGAGCTACATGTGCAGTTGTTTTAGACTTTGCAGTGCATTTTAGCCTAGTGGAAGCTAGACTGCCTTCTGGTGCACCTCATCTGGGCAGGCTGGTCAGATTCAGGCCTATTTCCCTGACTGTCTTAAAAGGCTTTACAACAGTTTGGCTGCTTGGGAGATACATCATAGCACCATGATGCTCACCCTAGCAACTCATTGACTCTATACTGAGAAAGAAAAATGAACCTGTTATACACTCAAAAGTTTAAAAAATATATAGTAAGGGTAGGGTAGAACAAGGCAGGAGTTATTTTACTTCATTTTGTACAGTGATTGTTTTTGGTGTTTTTTTTAATCTCCAGTTGATGCCAAATTCCAGAGCACTTTCTTATTACAGGTATTAATTCACGAAAATGCCTTCCTGCAATAGTTTGGTGTATTTTAAGTGCTAATAATCTTTATGGTAACATGTAAGCTTTTTTAATTTGCTAAGGCCTGGGACATTTTTACAAAATTTTGAAAGAACTATTTAAATGGATAAAGAGTGACATATTTTCAAGGTGTGGAATTTAAAACAACTTTTCTATTTTTTTTTTCAATCTTTCCTTGGGTTATTTGATCCAATGAGGATACAAAGACAGGAATTTTAGCGGCAACCATTTACTGTGCAAGGCAAGTTAAAAAAAAAAAAAATCCATTCAAGTAAAACATAAAGCTTAAGATAAATCAATGCCTCTACTGTCTTTCTGTAACATTTTGTCATTAGATGGTCTCTTTGTTTCTCAAAGTAACACACAGTTACTTTATATGGGAGTATGAATTGTTACTTATATCAAATCAATATATAGAACTAAATATGCATTGTGCAAATGACAAACAAAGTAATTGTGTACATAATATACCACAGTACTGTTTTAGAGCATTCCATTCCTTATTAAGCCTTTAAAAAATAAATAATTCAAAAGGTTAGGATTCTTATTCCTTTCAAACAAGCGAACATTGCCAAAAAAAAAAATTGGTAGTCTCCTAATGTGAGCTGTTTTATCTAGGGTTTATTGTCTGTCCATTTTCCTGCTGATCACTCTGTTTACTAAAACACATTCATGTATATATTGTAGCCCATTACTGTCATTGCAAAACACATTTATGGATGTATGTGAGTGAGTTTCATGAGTAGCTGAATATCTTTTTTAAGTCACATTTTTGAATTTGTGTCATTGTTTATTTTTCTACAGTTCTTTTCTCCCACTGTGATTGCTACTTCCAGCCTGAAAAAGTTTGCTTTGACTGGACAGAACTAGACACTAAAAATGGGCAAATTGATTGTCTAGACTGTAGATCTTTATAAATGTCTAACATTTTCAGCTGTCTGGATCATCTGCTTGTTCAAAAGGCAAATCTTGATTTGTCATTTCTGTTTAGTGTGTTTCTTTGAAATTGATCCACAATATGCTGTTGAGTGCTGGAATAGCATACATTTGTTTTACTCCCATACTATTTGGAGAGTAAAGCACTGCATGTGCAGGCATACCTTTGATGCTGTATTATATACTGTACTTGTGTGATTGTTTGGGTATATGTGTGTATTTTATCACTGTTTGCTTTTTGGTTGGTGAACTTCAGGCTTTTTCAGTGTTTTCATTCAAACTTGTCATTTACAATTTCCTGTATGTATTGCACAGATGTATGTCAAGAAAGATGAGCAACATAATATGTAATGTTTTTTCAAGAAGGAAAACATAGTAATGTGCTTTCTGTGATCACTATACAGATGAGGCACATTACCATCAGAAATGTACTTGGTCAAAATGTAGAATAGTAATCCTGCACAGCTTGTATATTTGCCCTCAGAAAAGGCTTGGATATACAGTACCAGTACTTTGTCATTTTTCTGCATTTATGGCAGTATTAATATTGCATCCTCCCTTTGAGAAACAAATTAGCAAGTGTGTACAACAAATACTTATTTACCTTGTAATATTATTGGATCTTTGTTTTTCTGTTATGTTTAGTGTTTGTGTTATTTGACAAATGATTTATAAATAAATAAAAGTAAACTATTTACATAATGAAGGTTATATTAGATAAATTCAAATGCATACAGCAGCAGAAACATAAAAGATGCCATCAACAAATCTGAAAAGTATAAGCTAGAAAATAATGTTGTCTTGATGTTGTACAGCAATAGATTGATATTAATTTACAATGTCATTAGAATATAATATTGTTGGCCATTTGCTTGTGCTGCATTAATTGTATACATTGTATAACTGGGATAAACCATTCATATTTTTCTCAAATGGCATGACTACTTTAAAACTGAGTGTACCATTTCTCATTGGTTGTGTTTCAGAACTTAATTTCGTCAGCAATGCAATAATTTATTACCTAAAAACGATTGTATAAATGTGCTTTTTGTACTGATGCTTCATTTTTCTACTTTTTGATTAGCATAATTTAGTTGATTAGGCAAATTTGGAGTGGGTGTATGAGCTCAAACAGAGTCATGATTTGCAGCATTCCATAGAGATTTACTTCTTAGAATATACGTAAGAAAACACAGCATAAAAGGTTCTGCTGTTGGCAAAATAAAGACAGAGTTTTGGAACAGAAAAAACAGTACATAGTTGTTCTAGTAAGTGACTTATAAAGCATTAGATGCTGGACAAAAATGGGGTTTAGCCAGTTGGCATCTACTATATGACATTATTGAGTAGACCACACAGATTATACAAATGTGGTTTGATGCATAGTGTTGTCATGGCACCAAAGAATTATTATAGTTATGATAATATAAGAAGTTATTAAACTAGTGAGGTATAAATAGATTATTTGTCTCCACTTACACATTTTTATAGCTTAGCTTTGCTTGATCTAGATCAGCTGTAAAAATCAAATCATTATGAAGATAACCTGTGTAACATTTATTTGTAAATTCCTATATGTATTTCTGAAATATTTGTGAATTTTTGTGCTTACTACATATACAGTAATGCAAGTTTAAAGTCATTTTTGAGAGTATTGCTCCAGCTGTGCAAGTACTCAACTTTGTTTAAGCATCTCCCCAGAATGTGACACAGAAGTACTTGAGTTGTGCAATTGGCAATGTGAAAGCATTTTCTTTTAAGGAGAGCTTGTAAGCTGCACAGGAATTGCTGAATGATTTCTGGGAGTGTGAAATAGTACCTGAACCACTCAGTCAGTTGTCAGCTTCACTTGGCTTGTTACATTTTCCTTGACAGATCAGGGGGATGAGTGGGTGTATTGCAGAATGAATCAGAGACAGACAGATTTGCCTAACAAGAGTACTGACTTATTTATTTTTATATTATCCTTTTAGAATAAAGTGAGTCACAAAACACTCGACAGCTGAACCATAGTCTCAAAGTCTCCCTGTGCTTCATGACTTGTGAAAGTTTTGATTTTGGCAAGAGTTTTAACAATTTTTGACACCTTTTATTTTGTGTGTGTTGCAAAGTTGTTGGATTTTTTTAATGGATTTTCTCAATTTACACATTGATTTTCTTTTGTTGATTTCATATTTTAGTGTGTCCAGTCTATAGTATAAGCCTCGGCATCAGACATAATGCAAAAAAACAAACCTTGGATGTGATGCCAGACCACTAAAGCACTCAATTGATGTGCCACACTTAGATTTGCTCACAGTATGTCACTTAATACTTGAGAAGTAACCTAGCATGTAAGTGTGGAAGGCAACTAAAGTGCTTTTATAAAAATCATAAGCTGTAGTGACAAACTCAATAGAGTAAGCTACTGACTAAAAACCTCATTTGAGCTGTAACCCTGCAGTGTTCAAAATGACACAGTGCCACCTTCCTGAAGTAATGTTTGGATTTGTACATTTTTTCTTGTAGTGTTTTTCTGTTTGGATTTACCTGATAGTCATTCTAGATTCCTTTCCCTGACCATATATTTAACAAGGTCTGTTTTGCTATACATATAGCTAGAAGCAGACAACATGCATTTCTGATGTGGCAGGTGCTAAGCTGAGTTATTAATTGCTTCACAGTAGTCACTGCATTCGTAGTCTGGTGCACATATGTTATATGCTTTAAAGTTCTTTAATTATACATTTGGGACCTCTCATGATATTTATATCCTTGTTTACTGTTTTTATAAAAACTAACATTTTGATGCAGAAGTACGTAAAGCAGCATTTAATATAATCCATATTTGTTCAAACCATTTAAGATGCAAGGTAAATTATTCAAGACACAATAAATTCCACTTAGTTTAAACTGATTCATTAAGAGAATAGGTAGATGGATATAGTTTTATTTGTTCTTAATTATATTTTTTCTAATACATGCAATGCAGAAGTTGCAAATGTCACTTAGATTTTAAATATGTACAAAATTCTTCCAATGTTTGCATATTATCCCTGAAATTGGTCTTTCTGTGTACTGTTCGTAAATTACAGTGTAACTAACTAATCTAAGGTGTTTTATTAAATTAAGATAGTTTAAATGAATCAAAATGGTGAATTTACATATATTAATAAAACTGCAATAATTCATGAATGCTAAAAATATGAATGAAGATGTTTTGAGCTATCAAATCTGTTAGTAGTACATATCTTTTATGGCTAGGTGTGGTAGCATGGTCCTTAGTGCTGTTACCTCACTGGTCCTGAAGACTGGGTAAGAATCCTGGTCTGCCTATTGTCTCTGTGAGTTTGGTGCTTTCTTCCACACTCAATGGAGGGTTCTCATCAATTGCTCCCTTTTCCTTTGTATGTTCGAAACATGTGCCACACTTGGCTTGGCAACTATGGGTTTTCTTACCCATATCTTCGTGGTGGGATATAGACCATCCACTTGCCCACCTCTTAATGAACACACTTGAGTACTCTCCTTCCACAACTCTTGTGTCACTCTTCTCGACCCTTATCTCTTTTTATCTTAGTGATTCTTCACTTAGTCTCTCATCACAACAATAGATTCCTGTTAACTTTAAACTCTATATAGTGGTTTATCCATTAGCATCATAGAATACAACTGGCAAAGCTACATATTTTGATTACAGTGATCAAATACTGAATCTTTCCAGGTAGTACATGCACCCCTTAGCCCTGTATAGTTTTTTAATTGCCAGATATACAGTATAGCTTTCCTGCCTCCTGTCTGCTCTTCTTATTTTTGGAGAACCATAGCTCAACCCACCCATTGGCCAGGCAGGATTTGGCCTCTGCCATTCCTTTCTGATCTTACTCCTAAATAGGTCTTGGCTTCCCTGTACTGTGACCTTGTTCCGCCACCTTTTCTTGCTAGGTCTCCTTGGGGCATCTCTCTCTCTCTCTCTCTCTCTCTCTCTCTCTCTCTCTCTCTCTCTCTCTCTCTCTCTCTCTCTCTCTCTCTCTGTGTCTCCGCCCCTACCATTATCCCTACTGCCACTCTACTTATCAGTGGCTATGCATTGTCTTTGTAAAACATGTGATTAATTCACTTCATCAATTCTTCAAGAATAATTTATATTGGGGAACCAAGGGTGTTCATTATAGGCAACAAGAATCATACATTTGGTCTTTTGGCATTTTGTGTCTACTTAAATTAAAAGAACATGTATCATGGTTTTTTAACCTAATGACAACTGTCTCCACAAATTTTTCCCAACTTTTAGATAAAATCTGGAGGTGTTGTTGAATAAAAATACTTATTATAAGGCTCCCATTCATAAACAAAATAGCTATTTCAACTATGGTTATTTACAATTTTTTTATTTACAAGCTGTTTAAAAGTCTAAAAATGTACAAATTTTGAGAGATTTCACATGTAAAAATTAGCTTATTTAACAATTGGAAAGATTGTTACTTAACACATAGAATATAGATAGTTGCTTTATTCCTCATGTACATAGGAATTACACATATTATCATGTGCAGCTGCATGGGTGCCATTATGTTAATGCAAAAAAGACAACCATCACTCTGCTCAAATGAGAGGAAAACATACAAAGAGTCAATGGCCCATGTATTTAAATTATGTACAAATGAAATGCCCAAGGGAATTTTATGAAGCGTTACCAGGTGCGTATCCGCTTACTCATTCACTTTTATTTAAGGTGCACTTTTGTAAAAAGAGAACAAAGGTCATGGTGTTATTTAACACCATACTAAGCTAGAGTGTCTTAAAGACATTTTACATTCTTAGCTTTTTAGCCTATTGGCTTCATGTACTTGAGTGCATGATTCTGCAAATTGGAGTTCTGAATGAGCATTGCTTTAATTTCTTTTGTTCTTGCATATTCGAACTAGGTAAAATATAGAAGTAGACACATTAACATATAGCAAAGGTTTCCATTTTTTTCCAGTATTATCAGATAACCTGGGATAAGAGTTTGATGCATCTGAATTAACAGCTGAAAGAGAAATCTAAAATCCTTGCAGATTTCTAGTATGTTAAATTTACTTTCTGGACTTGTGCATTGTGAAAATTATTTCAAGGAAAAATAGATATTTAGTAGTTTTATACAATTCAGTTATAGGTGATCTCCAAAAAAAAAAAAAATTCAAATAAGTAAAAAAGAAAAACAGCTAAGCTGTGTTTTTTTTTTCTGTGTTTCATACATTACTGGCTTCTGTTTTGACAGATTTATTATTTACAGACAGTGAAAGGACAGAAGAACATAATATAAAATGCAAAAGCAATCTGGACCAGTGCATGGACTTTAAAATTCAACACAGCTTTAAAAATATCTATTTATCTATCTATATAAACCCATTATCCTGAACTGGATAATACGGTTAGAACATTAGTGCATGAATTAATAATATATACAATACTTTCTTTCAGCAGTGCTTACAATGGCCTTGCTACCTCAGCCATGCAGTGGCATAATGGTTCTGGAGCTCTGCTTGCTAGAGATGCCCCTTTCACTGAAATTTTTACATATTGCAGAGGAATACTCTTAGACATTAACAGTGTATTTTATATTTTCTAGACAGTATTTTGTTTTTTCTTCCCCTGACTGCAATGAAATCAAATAGCACTGTCTGTTAAGATTGAATCTGTCCCTTATTATACTTAACTTGCAGACATTTTCCTTCAGTTGGTAAGTGTGCCTTAACCTCTGTTTAAAAAGGGAAAGACAGCATGGCCAAGAAGCTTTGGCAAGATGCTATAAAGTCCTTGGCCAACAAGTGCCACACACGGTCTGTATGTGAGGAAATTGAGACTGTTTCCCATTAAAGGATAAGACTACTATGAAGATAGTGATATCCTTTTACATTATTGTGTGGTGTAGTATGGTGTTGAGGTGTCACCCACTGCATTGGGGTCCCAATCCAGGTGGTTTGTCATGTGGTGGGTGCATCCTCCTCAACCTACCGCTATAATATATAATATTTGATCTTCATATAATTTTTATATTATATAATTTTTACATATAATACTTACTTACTGGTAATTGTACTCGGCAGGCTTTTATCTCATTCTACATATCCTTGTCACACAGATTGTTGTTTTTTTTTTGTTTTTTTTTTTCTGGATTATGGTACTTTTTGTTCTAACTACTACTGGTTGTTTTGTGCAGAAGTTACTAATTAGCCTTTTATGTCAACAAATTTTGCTTTTGAGTGAAATTTTAGAATTTTCTTTTTCAATTTGTGGAAAACGTTTCAAAATTCACAAAATGTAATGGCCTCTTCAAGCTCTAGTGTTCTTTCATGCTAAAAGACAACTGTTGGTTTTCTCATTGCACTTCTGTTAAGATTATATTTATCAATGGATTTGCTTTTTCTTCCTTTCTGACAATTTATGCAGTGACATAATTGCCATATTCAATGTAAGGAAACTTTAATCGATACGTAGAGTTTTTTAAAATAATGTCATCAAGTCAACAGTAATGACTAAGCAACAGGAAACATACTGTGTGTGATGAAATATAAAGATTACAGCACAATGATGCAGACTCCAGCTGAGAGTGTTTCTTTTACACATGGAAGAGGTATATATGTATTTCTTTTTATATACAATAATGTAATACAATTTTAAGGTTTATTACGAGTCTGAATTATTCTTAACTTGAAGCATGATGTGCATTTCCAGTTATGGTAAAAAAAAATGGTAAAAACTACTAGTATTGTGTGCATAACCTCAAATGCTGAGGAATTTATCAAGGGCCCTTTTACCTACAAGTATGTAATCTGTGACAACAGTGCTTGTGAAACTGGAGTGACTACTTTTTCTGCCCACTCCTCCTGCCAGACATTTCATATCTTGATATGGTTGCTGCCTGCTATTTGTTGCTAGAGAGTTATGTTTGAAACAACTAGTTGCCAGACACCATAGAACAGGAGTGCACTGAGTCTGTGCACACATCAGTAAATTAAAACAATATTTAAAGGTATGTGTTTATACTTTGATTTTTATGACTTGTGATTCTGTTAAATTTTTTGATTTGCTTCAGATATTACTCATCTGTATTCTTTATTAATTTCTGTCCCTAACCAATTTCATTATTTATATTTTATTATGAGGACAGTAGTAGGCAGGAATTTATGGATTTGCTTAGGAAGGACATAAAATGTGGTTACTTTAAAATTCATTATATGTGTTTAGTGGCATTTGAGCGAGTAATTGTAAAACGTTCAAGAATCACAATATCACTAATATTACTTTAAGAACCCTTAAAACACATTTTAAGCAGTGGCTGAGGGAGAGTAGAATTTATTTGTTATAATGTACTCTTCTGTCTCATCAGTAATTAAAGTTTATTCTTGGTTTTTATGATTGTTATTAAGCTTATAAAAAATTGGAACAGCCAATTTAATTTTGTTGATACAGTTGTACAACAGCCATGGTGTAGTTTTATAAACCTGACCATATACAGTAGTAGTTATTACAGTGTTTTAAAAAGTGAAGGTTTGACTAATACAATACTAATGTATTTAATCAAAGAAGAAATATGAGGCTTTTTTTTATATATTTTAATTTTATTGAATTTTTTTAAATCAAATAACACTCTATACACATAATTCGAGTTTTACAAAAAGAAAATAAAAAGAAAAAGGGTTGAAACAAATCAACAAATCAATCGAGACAATTTAACCATTTTCTGGAATTTTCTGCATTCTGGTTCAGTCCCAATTGTTTGAGTTCTTCTCGTATATTTGCATAATGCTGACTGGTTTTTCAAGTTTTAAAACCAGTTTAAAACCTACTTTTTTAGTGACTACCTTTTGTATTTAGAAAGCAAAATACAGAAGCTGTGCTAAATATCTTGGCAAGTAGATTGAAAAACTGGATTATTTTAAAATAGGTAACCAAAGTAAGTACTTAAAAAATAACTTTAATGACTTCATTTATTATTGAATATGTTGATCTTTTTTTTTTCTGAGTAAATTTTAATTTTTATATTTAAAAATTTTAAGATGAACTGTAGACATAAGGTGCAGTAATGATTTTACTTGTCTGTTATACTCCATGGTACGTACTTTTAACATTATAATCTTAAAAACAAGTATAATAAAGCCAAAGTAATATAAAATAGTAAATCATTCAAGTTTTTAGTAGCATTTTATGAATGTTACTATTTTATTGAACAGTGCAATGGTTAATGCAGTTCCCTGATACCAGGGTTCCTATCTAACTCTGGTCATGTTCTATGCTGTTTACATAATATCCCCAGGCCTCTGTGAGATTTTTGCTACATCTTAAACAAGTACAGGTTAGAAGGGTTGGCACCTTTTGTATTTACTTTGTTTATGTGAAGCAAATAGTTTGATTATGTGTATTGTGTAGTGGCATGCCTTCCAGGTTTAGTTTCTGACATGTGCCCTGTGCTACTTGCATAGCTTCTGGCTTTCTGTGACCTTGATCGGAATATAAACCTGTATGAGTAGATGTATCAAAGAAGTTTTTATTGATACGCTATAAGTTTTTAAAAGGAGTGTGTGAAATCATTCAGATGATGTCCAGCTGAACAGTGTGTTTACGTGAACACTTTTCTATGAATCTTGAATTAGCCAACTGAAAACTTATCTTTGTGTTGCTTTAATTATAAAAAAAAAATAAGCATTATAACATTGTTTACACCCTTACTGGACTCTGAAGGTAATGATGCTTTGTGACAGTGTTTTGGAACCACCGAGTGGTGATCCGCTTTTTGGTCATGGCCTGCAGTTGGTGGGTTGTGAGTTGCTTTTGTTTTTAACAGTAGTGGGTCATCAGTGGAGTACGGCGGGTTGCTGCTTAAATGATCATACTAAGTCCCTCCTGCTCTGATAATCACACTTAGTTCACCAAGGTGGGCCACCCTAAATGTGTAGTTGTGACAATTAACAGAGATCACGCTCGATTCACCAAGGCCCTTGATAGGTCATGAAGTCACTTGCATGGGGAAAAAGCGAGTCCCAACACCAGAAAGGTTGAAAAAAAACTGCTCTGTGGCATTTCATTTGCAGGTCTGTATATGCTGTCAAAGGCACCAGAATGAAGAACATGACATAGTGGAATTTTGCGGTTATTTTATTTTCTTTTCCTCAAGCCTCTTCCATGTCCCATCTGCAACTAAATCAGCAAACTTGCAATATCCCTGTTCTCCTTAACTCACTGGCAACTTCTGTAACTCATTCTCCATGCCAATCACTTTGTACATCTGTGTCATTCCTTCCTCCTGCGGTGCACTAGACACTACAGTGTGCACCTAGCTGCCTGTTTTATCAAATCCATCAAGTCATCCACAAGTGCTTGTATGACAACTCCACAATTAGCTGGTATATTATAATTAGAAAGAGTTTACATTTAGGCAAAAGAACGAATAGTGGGTAACAATGTCAGAAATTAACATGTTTTGCAGAATTTGGTCTTTATGTGCAAGTTTTTTTGGAGAATATGAAAATGATATATAAATGTAAAGAATTGTTATAAATAACTGTAATGTATCCTGATCTTGTACGTTGACTTGGATAAAGGCAAAAAATAGTTTTAAAATAATAATAACAGTGGACTCCTAGCTTCCAGTTTGTAAGAAACAAGATATAACTAGGGTGAAGGCTTCTGATTATAAAAGACTATTCAGCTGTAAACAAAACACTAAACAAAGCCTATTAAAAACAAAGCAAGTAGAGTTAAGTTCAACATGATCAGCAGGTGTATGTTGTGTAAATAGTTTCCATTATGACTTGTAAATGAATATGCTGATAATTTATTTAGTCTTGTGGAAAATAATACTGTTTTACATTTGTTTCTTTGTTCTTAATTTGTAGATTTATTTATCATTTAAGGAAGTCTCGTTTTGTAATACTTATACAGAAGATTCTATGTAAAATTGAAAGTTTCAGAAATTTCAGCTCACTTCATTATATCTTCATCTACAAACAGTTAAGATCACCAGAGAATTAGTTCCAACATGATTTAAAATAAAGTTGAGAAGAAATGCAAAGCAGCTAAGTACAAATTTCATTGTGCATCAGTGTAAAAACAGAATTTTACTGCACTCGATTTCAATAAAGCTTGGTAACTACAATAGACATAAAAGAACATTCTCTTATTTTTTTCCATGTATACTTCAAGGGAAGTGTACATAACTTCTGACTAAAATTGTTACTTTTCTAGAATGTGTTAAGGCATCATACCACACATACAACAACCAAAAGCTCAGAAATATCTTAAAGAACAGCAGTTTTTATTATTCAGTTACACAAACAAGGGAAGATAAACACATGGGAGCTAACATTGGTAGAAATAAAAGAAAATAAGTAACCTTGCACCCATTTACCCTTCACTTTTCCTGTAGGGTACATTATGCACTTCCCATCTTGATCAACAACTCGCTTCTTTTACAACAACTGGCCTTTCACCATCTAAGCACTTGCTAGCACAAGGTCACCCAATTGCAAGTTCACATGACTTCTAGTCAACAGACTTCTTTAAGCCACAGCTTCTAAATACTTTAGGGTTTTTGTCCAGTTCCCTCAAATACTTCCAGGCCAATGGGCTAATCTGTCACTATACCAAATACACCAGGTTAGTGGTCCACCTTTTGCAGCCTACTGCTGCTGAGTATAATGTAAATGAGGGCACCATTCATAAAACAAAGTCCCCAGTTGTTCTCAACCAGGAAAAATATCATAATGGGTAATAATTTTATTATGGTAATGAATTTTCCTAGTAGCTCAATGTATTGAGCTTTAGCTGTGACAGTTCTGGCACTCAAAAACATGAATAGCAATTAAACAGAACCTTACATCTTCATGTAAACTGTGTTTAAAATTATGATTAGACACTAAACTTGAGATTAGAAGTGAAGATTCACCTGTGATAACTAAAATGTCCTGGTTAAAACAGAATTTATTTTACCAAGTAATCTAGCGCAACATGTTTTCCATCACCTTTCCTTCCTGCAAATATTCTACTCACAGAAGTGTGATAGATATGGAAATGTCAGCTGAACTCTGCTGTTTTTAGCATCCTGCATCAGGCTACAGAAATATATTAACTTGAAATAGCAATTAAGCAGACTTAATACATACACCTATAATGGAAGCACAAAATGTCAAGAGTGCACAGATAGACTAGTTGTAGATATGTGGTAGAAGAGGGTGAAAAACAGAATATTAAAATATAGGAAAACCAGTACAGTAATAATATGTTGAAATTTGTGCAAGTGAGTGATATGGCTGCCTAATTAGATACAGTAAATTGCTTGCATTACTCTCTGTTTTATAGTCTGGCCAGTGTCTCTTATGGACAAGGATTGCTCAACTGTAACTTGTCTGATTTTTCTTTTTTCTTTTTAATTATTAAATAAGGTGTAGCTTAAAAAAAGAATAAACAGCAATGGAAGATAAAATTAAGAGACACGAATATAAATGCTGAGAAACATGTATATAAGGCAGTCTTCCTGTCATTCAAATTTCTGTCTGCTTATTTTAAAAAGTTTTCATAAAAAAATGTTCCATTCTTAAGAATTTACATTTTCAAAATTTGTCATAATACCCAGTGCTTGACAATTCCTGTTCACTATTTTTTTCTTACTAGAAATATAGATACCAAAGGCAATAATTAAAATAAACATAAAACATATTATAATTGAGCACCAAAAGTACAGATAAATATTTTGGTAAGATTTGGCTAAAATCACTGACAGATTTTGCCTAACAGTAGAATATCAGAGGGACTGGTTATGTTTGAAGCTTTGATCATTTTATCCCTTGTAAAGCTAGGTCCAACTGATTTATCTCAATAGCAAAAAAAAGAAATAGAACATTTAAACAGGAAACAATAGTTTAATCCTTTCTAAATCATGTAGAAATTATATATGAACAAACTTCATTTAGTTTGCATCTTGTAATTCAAGGGGTTCCTCTCTAAACTTAAAATTAACTTCTAGCAATGGTGATTGGCCAGGTGCCCCTCCTGAAAAGTTGTTTTGACTTTTGTTAGGTTAAATAAGGGCAAATAAGAAAAGAAGCTTTAAAATACATTGACAGAAAGGGGAGAGATAGGGTGGGTATTTGCAAAAACGTTGTACTTGTACATGAAGGAATGCATCTAATTTCATAAATAAATTGACAATTTATTATATCTGGATAAAGATTTATATACTGTACTGTGGGTATGTAGCTCAATGAGTGAATGCTAAAATTAAGGAAGTAGATCACCAGGCCTTGGTGAGAGATTGCTTATAAGCAGCAGGCCCATTTAATCAGAAACATAAATTGTTTATATGCTGAAATTTAAAACAGAAACATTCAAAGTCCATTATTTTGGGTTTTTTTTCTGCCTTGGCTTAATAAGAGCAAAGTCTTTTTTGTTTTTGGCTGCACCATACCTTTAATTTTTACTGGTACCAAACTGAACTGTTATTTGTGGGTTTGCATAGCGGTTATTTGGACAAATGTGTAAGCTAGAATATTTTACATATATGTTGTTGCTTTCAAGAGATCAGTTTAAAGTAACTAATTACCATATGCTTCAAACCAAGATTACTTTTTATGATTCATTTACTATCAAATTACTATGAAGAGCATGTTAGACAACATTTATTATCTTGTAAAATGTAGTTCTTTTGTATAACTTGCCATTTTAAAAGTTTTATAGGATAGATTACTTCTTTTAAAGAAGATAATTGTCAGCAACTAAAATCTGAGTTTCACAAATGTACTTCAGGAGAAGAAGTAATTTGCATACTGATTTATTTGACATAATTTTGTTGTCATTGTTAATAAGTATAATATTGGTAAATTAAAAAAGAGATTAACAATACCTGTTTTAATTTATTTATTTTGTTATTCTGGCTGTTGGTGTCATACATAAAAATGAACAAAGGTTTGGGTAAAAAAAAAACCCGCAGTATTGAGATATATACATAACATTGGCTTTCAATTTATACATGGTATAAATATATGAAATACATATGGGGCTTCTACACATATTTCCTTGCTTTCTTGTTTCTAAATTATAACCTAGACCATTATTTGGCTGAGAAATTTGAGGAATGAAAATGTTCACAATATAACATTTTAGCAGAACTTTCAGTTTTGTATTGGTGGTAGTTCTTGTAAAAAGAAGTGTGCTGTATGATGGTTTGCAAGACGTTTTGGAAACTTTATGCCAGAAATTAGCTGTTTTTCTTTGCAATCTGTCCAAAGTAAAGCTGCATATTTAACTTTTTTACAAATGAAATAACTTTTGCTTTCTTATAGTATATGTATCTAAAATATTCTGTTATGTTTTCGTCTTTTTTTTTTTTTTTTAATAAAAATCCAGTTGGGAGACCTGAGGACCTGGGTTCACTTCCCGGGTCCTCCCTGCGTGGAGTTTGCATGTTCTCCCCGTGTCTGCGTGGGTTTCCTCCGGGCGCTTCGGTTTCCTCCCACAGTCCAAAGACATGCAGGTTAGGTGGATTGGCGATTCTAAATTGGCCCTAGTGTGTGCTTGGTGTGTGGGTGCATTTGTGTGTGTCCTGCGGTGGGTTGGCACCCTGCTCAGGATTGGTTCCTGCCTTGTGCCCTGTGTTGGCTGGGATTGGCTCCAGCAGACCCCCGTGACCCTGTGTTCAGATTCAGCGGGTTGGAAAATGGATGGATGGATGGATGGATAAAAATAAATCCATTAATGGCAAATGGTGAAATTATGTTCTCAGCACACCTTGGTGTAGACACAGTAAACTGGACTCATGGGTCAAAGTTTAAAAATGATTATTATATTTGGATTATGTCAAATTTTGTGATTATATTGGGCACATTATATACTGGGGGGGGGTGTTCTGCTGCAAACTTTCTTCTCTTTCTTAATTGACGCTTCAATGTCTGCATGTGTACGTATATGCAGATGTGTTGTGCTATGTACTGTAGTTTACTTTTTTTGAGTTGATGCAACATTCCCCATTGACATTTCCCTTATCTTTTCTCTTTTGTTTTTCCCTGTAGAAAGGTACTGGAAAAATACAGTGTGCTGCTGAAAATAAACATGTTGATAGCCATAAATTACCTAGGGAACATATTTAAACATATATGCATCATGCTGTTTAGAATGTTTTAAGTAGAGTAGCAATGTAAGTTTAACACAAACCAAATAAAATACATTGCAAAAATGTATCTCATGAAACTCCAGTTTTGTTATGTCCAAAAAAAGAATCTGTGAAAGGGCTGCTTTTATGTTGTTGTGTTTTTTTCATATGTTTTTGTATGTATGGCTTGTACACATGTTGTGTATGGGAGACAACAATGACAGTCAGTGTAATGTTAAAGGCATGGTTTGCCTTTTCTAATCATTGAAATAAGATACTGTATTGCCAAATAAATAAATAAAAATTAATTTCCTCCTAGGTCCTAACCTTTATTTCAAGAGTTACCAACATTATTGCAAATGGCGTTTAATGATCTGACATCCAGAGCTGTAAGGCAATATGATGAGTGGCTTAAGGATGCTGGTGAGTTAGTGTACTACTACTGTGAACTAAGTAGATCACTTTTGATTATATAATGGTTTTTCAAAGTCAAATGTATTCAGAATTGTGGTGTATGGGATTTTTTTTAAGTAACTGCCATCATTTAGAAAGAAAAAATAAATATCTGATGTATCGTCTATCCCTATTTTCTTTCTGGGATTTTTCAACACTGTCTTCTAGTAATGCTTGAAGAAGGCTGATATGTCTGTATTTAATTTAGTATGGTTTCCCTAAAACTACTTAAAAACTGAGAAGAAAATAAAATTTACTGCAGATGTGTCATACTAATAAGATTTATTTAAAGTTGATTCAAAATCGTAATTGTTATACACGATAGATACTCAGAAGGTAAACACAGGAATACTTTGAAGAAAAAAAAAATTGAAATCTTTTTTCTACCCAAAAAATCTGAAACTGCAAAAAATGACAGAAGGACAGATGTTTACTTTTCTCTTTCTTATTGTGACAGTGTTTTTTTTTGGGGGGGTGGGAGGGGGGGTATTTTCTTTGGGGGTTTTCAAGCCTATAGTTAGTATTTTATTTATATATATATTATATATATATATATATATTCAATAACACTATGTTGAGTTTGACCCACTGTATGTCTAAGGGAGAAGTAAAATGCAGACAAGTACACACCATTTATTATACAGAGCATAATGAAGTAAGCAATTTTTAAGATTTTTTTTTATTGTCTTTGTTTTAAATGACAAAACTATTTAAGCTATTTTTTGAACGTTTTGTAGGCTATTAAGGCATGATGATATTTACTTGTAGCCAAAAATAAATGTCATGTTTATTTTACCCATAGGCTAATATATCTGTAAACTCTGTACTTGTGGGCATTTTTAAGGTTTATTTTTGCATAATTATTTGAGTTATATTTTGAGAAATTTTCATTTCTTTATAGATCCTAGGACTGAGAACTGGCTGCTTATGTCCTCTCCTCTTCCTCAAACACTTATCATTGGCACCTACATTTACTTTGTAACTTCATTGGGGCCAAAACTTATGGAAAATCGAAAACCATTTGATCTTCGCCGAGTCATGATTTTCTACAATTTCAGCATAGTTCTCTTCTCAATCTATATGTCCTATGAAGTAAGTGTTCTTGCATTTCCATAGTAAATAATGCTTTTTAAGAAATAAACAAACCTCATCATTGATATTTCTGTAATTTTAAAGTATTTGTGAGTATCCATTTCTGTAAACTTTAACTGTAATAGGAAAACAACAAACTACCATATAAATACTACTGACCTTTTCAGAGATACAGATCAATTCAATTTACTGTTGTATAGTACTCTTCACAGAGTAAAGGCTCACATTGCTTGCACATTCAATATTTACAGTATTTTACCGTACATAAATAAATATATATACTGTATATATATTATCAAGGGTTACATAGTTTTATATGTAATTTCCAGTAACATTGGTATTACTGTGGGTAGTAATTCCCCCGTTTTGGATTCTTCTTTTTAATTCTGATAACCATCTGTACAAACAATATTATCTGTACTGACAAATAATTGCTTTTTAGTATTTATTGCATTGCCCATTAAAGAGTAAAAATACTTCTGCCAATAAGGGTTGTACACAATAAACAATACAAGTGGGCGTTCATTTATACTAGAGCTGTATTGCTTGATTTGTGACAAATTTGTGATGAACATTCACCTTTGAATATTTTCCTTATTTGAGCGTTTGACTTCAATGGGAATTATAGTCTTTATTAGTGTAATTTTATTATGCTGGAGATTGTGTGCCGAGTTGAAGTGATTTATTTTAGTTGAGTATACATGCTTACAAAGCCATATTAGGAAAAACAAAAGAGGTGAGATTTAAGAGCTTTTTTCGACTGAGAAATTCATCAGCAACTTATTCACTGTTGCCAAAGAAGTATGCACTGCAGCATTCCAGAAAAGTAATCTCTCACAATATCTAGGAGTTCATTTTATATAAGACAATTTTGCAGATGTTTTGTGTCCCAAGGTATTGTAATTTTTCAATTTTGGATGACAGCTATACAGTATATAGTATGTAATCTTCCTAAATATCTAATTTAAGGATGCTGGCTTAACGTTACACCACTGAAATTTCATGGTACATTAAATGTGATCTGTTTGTTTATATTTAACTGTAATGTTTGGCTGCTTTTGCATTTTTACCTTAAGTACCAACTTTTTTTTTTCAATCATTATCAAAACCAAAAGTGATTAAAGATAGAGGACATTTTAAGAATTTGGGAAATGGCAAAGAAAATAACAATGAATAATTTGATAGGAGGGTTTATATGAGAAAAATGAATTAATATATTAATGTTATTAATAATAAAATAATATTAATATATTAATTAATATGTGATACTATTTCTGTATAAAAATAAACTTCTAAATGACAAATGTACTAAAATCAATTTTTAGTGTTCAGTGTTTTAACAGGATAGAAGCACTATACTGGTTTTATGAATGGTTAGAAATGTACACTTTTTCTAATTGCTTCTTAAATTAATAGTTTCTCATGTCAGGCTGGGCAACAGGGTATTCCTATCGCTGTGACATTGTGGATTATTCAAGGTCACCACAGGGTCTCAGGGTAAGTCATTTTAATATTGTGTATACCTTGTTTTCAGTGAGCACTTATGATGTTAATTATTTCTTTAGATTGTTTGGGAAATCTACTTGTTCCTATTATGTATACTTTATATTTTTTCAAAAATAGGCAAAGCTACATGAAAATTTAATTCAAGCACAAATGTCAGTCTTATTTCTAACAGATCTAGTTAAGATATTCTCAATTTGTGTATCTTATTTTAAAGCTAGACTGTTACTGCAGCACATTAATCAATTTAATTACTGCAAAATTATTTCATCTCATTCATTTCTAACATATGTGGTGTTTAAAAGTGCAATTTGCATACCAGTTTGACTTTTTTTGGTGGACTGAAGAAAGGGCAAAGCTTTGAATAAGATATAATAAACCACAACAAAAATGCAAAATATACAAAATACTACAAAAAAACATGAACAAATAGCATAATCTGTGATACAAATACAAGTCATCCTGAGCACCTGAATGACCTTGCTTCTCCCTTGCAGTAATCTATTGATATTTTGTTCAAAACCCAACATTTACTTGGACATTCTATGTCTAAAACAATTGATTCTCTTGTCTAGCTGTTCCATCCCTGCACCTGGTCACATCCTCATGCTTGAATCTGTATCCTTCATCTCCTTAATAGTAAACTCTAATGGGTACAAAAGAATCTTCTTCTTTTTTTTGGCTGCTCCCATTAGGGGTTGCCATAGTGGGTCATATTTTTCCATATCTTTCAGTCCTCTGCATCTTGTTCTGTTACACCCATCACCTGCATGTCCTCTCTCATCATATCCGTAAACCTCCTCTTAGGCCTTCTTCTTTTCCTCTTACCTGGCAGCTCTATTCTTAACATCCTTATCGCAATATACCCAGCATCTCTCCTCTGCACATGTCCAAACCAACGCAATCTCGCCTCTCTGACTTTGTCTCCCAACCGTCCAACTTGAGCTGACTCCTCTAATGTATTCATTTCTAATCCTATCCATCCTCGTCACACCCAATGCAAATCTTAGCATCTTTAACTCTGATACCTCCAGCTCTGTCTCCTGCTTTCTGGTCAGTGCAAACGTCTCCAACCCATATAACATAGCAGGTCTCACTACCGTCCTGTAGACTTTCCCTTTCACTCTTGCTGATACCCGTCTGTCACAAATTACTCCTGACACTCTTCTCCACCCATTCCACCCTGCCTGCACTCTTTTTCACCTCTCTTCCACAATCCCCATTACTCTGTACTGTTGATCCCAAGTATTTAAACTCATCCACCTTTGCCAACTCTACTTCTTGCATCCTCACCATTCCACTGACTTCCCTCTCATTTACATACATGTATTCTGTCTTGTTCCTACTGACCTTCATTCCTTTCCTCTCCAGAGCATATCTCTACCTCTCCAGGGTCTCTTCAACCTGCTCCCTACTATCGCTACAGATCACAATGTCATCAGCAAACATCATAGTCCACGGGGACTCCTGTCTAATCTCATCTGTCAACCTGGTACAAAAGAATATTCTTGTATAATAAAAAAATCAAACCATAAATTTGTCACTGCCAAAGAATGTCCTGTGGTCATCTATGACTTTAAAGACCTACTGTACACGTAGCTGCTTTGAAACATATTGCACAAGAAGTTTAAAAGCAACCAAATTTTGGAAGAAAAACCCCACCAATTAAAACTGTGTAGATTTTTTTAGAATTTTGAACTTTCAGGTGACATACAATGCAGGTTGTAGCCTTTTTAAAATAATTCCTAATTACCATTTTGACTCATAAAATATAATTCCTTTGGTATCACTTACATATTAATTTATTAATCCTCCAAGCTCCTCCTCAGACTATAGATTCAGACCCGTAATCTTTGAATGTGGTATTACCATCTACTGAACCATGCAGAATTGAATTGTCTTCATTATTTGGAAAAATCATCAAGAGTTTATCGGTTTGCAATAGAATTAATGGACAAATATGCAAAAAAAAAAAAAAAAAAAACAGGCAAATGTTGTACTTCTTCTGAGCATCACCTTTAAGTATATAGATTTACAGTGGTGTGAAAAAATATTTACCGTAGTCCTAATTTCTTCTGTGATCAATTTTTGAGGCAGAACATGTTCAGCTCTTCATTGGCACATAATGAAAAATTAATTCTCTCCTTGTTAAGTCATCCTAATTAGAAAGATAATTAAGTCAACCGATGTAATCAAACCTGGCTGTGCTCAATCCATACTCAGTACAAACCTTTTGTATTTTGAACTTGACTATCAGAGTCCAGTTGCCAGCATAAAGATTAAGCAATCATGCAATGCCATAATCAAAGGAAATTAGTGAAAACAGCAGAAAACTACTATGACAGCCATAAACTCGAAAGAGTAGTGAATCCTCCCGGAAGTGCCAAGGCTGGCAAAATTACTCCAGGGTTTCAGTATGGCTTTGTCTAGAAAGTCACAAAAGAACCCTAAAATATCCTAAGAATTACAAGCTGGTCTTGCCTCAGAAAAGGTCATGATCAGAAAGACATTGGGTAAAAATGGGATCCATTTAGATTAGCAAGGCAGACACAACTGGTAACCAAGAACATAAATTCTTGTTACTAATTTGCTAGAAGATACCTGGATGATCCCTAAGCATTTTTCGAGAATGTGAGATAAAAGTGGATGTTTTTGAAGAACATGGGTCCCATTATGTCCAATGTAAAATAAATACAACATTCCTTAATAAGAACATAATATCCAGCAAACAAACATGTGGGTGGTAGTGTGATCCTACAGTAATGCTCTGCTGCCTCAGGACCTTACACAACCTGCCGTATACAAATAAAGAATGAAGTCTGCTCTGTATCAGGAAACACTTAAGGAGAATCCAGTGTTTGCGAGATAAAGCATAGCTCAAACATGCAACAAGACAATGATACAAAAGCAAATCCATATAAGAGTATCTGAAAAGAATCCAAATTGTCAAAGTCTACAAATCTTGATACATATTTTACTGCATAAAAAGAATGACAAAATAGGCAGTATTTTTCTTTTTAAATTGTAATGTACATAAAAGATTGAATTTGCTGTTTAGGGATAATAAAGTTCAGCTTAGTGATGACTATGACCTTATTTACAAACAAATACCCATATGAGTCTTTTAATTATTTAGTGGAAAAGACTGTAAACTGTTGAACATTAATGTGAAAATTACAATCAAACACTGGCTTACAGTGCAGTATATACAAATGATGTATGTTAAAATATTTTAGGTTGTATGTTTTGTAAGATAGTTTTTTGTAATAGTTTTATTAAGTA
>NC_041400.2:137576688-137586688 GCF_900747795.2 Erpetoichthys calabaricus | reverse complement strand
GGAACGAATTATGTTCGTGAACCAAGGTTCCACTGTGTGTGTGTGTATATATATATATATATATATATATATTACTGTAAATGCTTTTTTATACAGTTTTTTTTCCAATATTAGTTATAATGTTTGTTGTTAGGTTAGATAATCTAGAAGATCTGCTATTAGACTGTCAGTTCTTCACAATGGATAGTGTGGCTCTTCACAGTTTCATAGAAAAAGTTTTTCCCCCCATTTATATTTATTTGTTTATTACAGATGGCATGGACATGTTGGCTGTATTATTTTTCAAAGTTTATTGAGTTGCTAGACACGGTAAGTATTATGTTGAAGAATCATACACTGTAAGAATGGCCATGACGAACCAAAAAATATGTTGTCTAACAGTTAAATATTAAAATACTGTTAGGTTGTAATTAAATTTTCAGTGGATTTTTTCCATAGTATCCAAGCAAGGGCAGAGAATTGTGTGGTAAATGTTAATTGCCAACAGATCTGATAACACTGAAATCAAATTATTATACTTTGATATTCTTTTCTAGCATTAACCAATTGTAGCAATTTCTATAAATGTTAATAAGTAACAATGTATACTGAAACTTAAACCAGTTCCTTGATGATGTTTTTTTTTTCCTTTATCCACTGTAGTAGTACAAAAGGTCACATACAGTAATTGGAAACATTTGTTAATTCTGATTGACAACCACAATATCATGTGTATAAAGTTAAACTATAGCATACAGTAGTTTATGTAGATGGGGTATTTTATACACACACACAGTTGTGAGTATATACAGTATATGTACAGTATGTGTGAGTGTTTCTATATACAGTATAGTATGTGACTGTGACTGACTCGCACATTAACAAAAATGCTAAAAACCCGAAATTTGGCAGAATGGCACACCCTGTGCAATAAATATCCATTAAGTAAGGACACTTCAACATATCAATATTTAGGAGTGAAAGAAAACACCACAATAGACAAAAGTAAATACCCCAAAATCTCAAGAATGCCTTGACGAATTTGATTGAAGCTTGGAAACGTTGTAGACAAAACAAAATTAGCTGACTTTTTTTTTTGTTGATATTTGTCATTAATAATGCTCAACCAAGCTGGACATTCTAATGTACCACATCCACCATTTCAGTACAGTATTGATAGCGACCTCACAGACAAACAGGGCCTGATAGTTTATGCAAATGAAGGCCATCTGCAGAAGCAAAGTTTGATGAAGCTCAAAGAAGACACATTTAGCAAGTGCTTGCCAGGCACTATGAGCATAATTAATTTTGTGCAATTTATTCAGTAAGAAAGGTATTTAACTTATAGTACCCATTCAACCTTCATTTTATCTGCAACCTTGTGCAAATACCGAAGTGAGGAGTATAATTACCATTAGCCAGTACACTGCTCCAAATGATTTCATCAGTTCTCACAAAGTTTAAATAAGAATAAAGCCAACATTTGGTTGTCCACCTGCATTTCATCATTACGGTTGCAATACCAATGCACAATCAGTATTAAGAATTTTTTGAAGGTATAAAAACATAGGAAGTAAAAAGGAAAAACAACAAAACTAATTAAACAATGGAGCCAGTGGCTATTTTTCCAAATGTATTTTTGAGATGTTAAAAGTAATTAGTAACTTTTTTGGTAGACATTTATCTAAATCCTGTACTGAGGCAGTACTAATTTAAGGATTTGATGGTAAAGGAGAGTTGAGATTTTTAGCAGTTTTCAGCTTTGAATGAATCCGCTTTAAATCACCATTGTAATATTACTGAATACCGCTTTAATATGGAGTTTTGTTGCAATCTCATTAACACCAAATTCACCAAGTACTGTAAAGCATGGTTAAAAGTAAGCACCTCAAGTGATTTAAAGCGGATTCATTCAAAGCTGAAAAGCAACTCAAGTGAACTAGTAATATTAGCCCTGGGTAAAAAAAATACAAATATTGTACACAGAAAAGCACTTGGTTACATAATACTTTTGATAAATCTGATTAACCAGTAGAGCTATAATTGAGGCCCATTGTCTTAGAAAAATCCCTGGGTGAAGCCAGTTAACACAGCTAATAATAAAATAAAAGAAAGTAACGTGGGTAATGCAGCTTGTACTCTCTCTCTCTCTCTGTGTATGTGCATGTACAGTATATGTTCGGTGTTTGTATTGTATATATGTACAATGTGATAGTTATGTTGATCAGTATTAACCTTTTTTTTTATTTGCAGGTATTTTTTGTGCTTAGGAAAAAAAACAGTCAAATTAGCTTTCTTCATGTTTACCATCATTCTATTATGCCGTATACATGGTGGTTTGGAGTCAGATTTGCTCCAGGTAGGCTTAATTTTATGTCTTAAGTTCAGATCTTAATGCATTCTGTGGAATCTGTAAATCTAGCTTTTAAGGCTGAAATATACTAATAGATATGTTTATCTTAAAACCTGTAGGTGGTTTAGGAACATTCCATGCTCTTGTTAATTGTGTGGTACACGTTATTATGTATACATACTATGGAGTGTCTGCTATGGGACCCACTTACCAGAAGTACCTGTGGTGGAAGAAATATTTAACTACCATTCAACTTGTAAGTATGGTAATAATGTTTGTTATAATAAAAGAAATCTGCAATTTTGATAGAAACCATCTAGCTTGAAAATACAAATAATTAAATCATGAAAAATTAAATTGTTTTTATAAATAATCAACACCTGTCAATTTATTCAACATATCAAAAATACTGAACACTATAAATACTAAATGAATTTTCTAAAATGGTAAGTGCACTGAATACTTTAATAGACTTTTAGTAAGCACTGCCTCATAGTATTCATTTAAACCTTTTGGTAATGACAACCTTTAAATGTGAAACTGCTGTTTATCTATCATGATGTTTTAAAGGCACAGTTTGTTGAAGGTGCTGGTAAATTGTGTGTTTAAAGAAATCAAAATTAATCTTCATCAGTACTTTAATGTTCAACTTGTTAATACAAGTGTGAAAGTTAAGTACTAGAAATAGTATTTTTGTATGAAAAGTTCATACTTAATAACCTTATTTTTTAGCAAACATTTCTAGCTAACATTGATTAATAGAACAGACTGTTTCTGCTTTTAACAAAATGTGAACTGAAAATAAGTGACAGGTGCTAAAATTGAGCCACTGCCTCAGAGGAATGAGTAAAGAAGTCCTACTCTTCACATTTACCTTTGCATCTTACTATCAGAGATTTGCTTTTCTTTAGTTGTGCACAAAGAGGTAACAGTCCAAGATCAATCTTTCTCTATTCATATTACTTGTTTTCTGCATAATTTCAACATTCACATTTTTCATCCTTGTTGTCATGTTAAATGCTGTCATTTTAAATTGCGTAATAACGTCTAATGACTGCACAAGACTGTTGAAATCACTGTAAAGATATCATCTTAATCAAGTTCAGTATTTTAATATTTTCCAAAAGGATTTGTAAGTTGTAAGGAAACTGTTTTCTTACTTGGAAAAATAAGTTGTATTAAGAGAAAAATGGAAAAAGAAAACCAAACATTACTCAAATATCATACAGCATAATGAAGAAATGTTTATAACAAGATGTTAGGTGCACAGGATGTTAGATTTCAGACATCGGGCAGTAAGTTGCACAGAAAAAAAAAAAATACCAATGATGATTTTGAAGGAATGTTCCAGCTAACTTGTGAAAGTCCGAGACGTTGTGCATTGATAAATTAATAATAAGCATATTTTGAATTTCAAAATTAAACTATACAATCCATATTACTAACCGAGAATGCTAAACCGGATGGACGCAGGGACATCCGGCCATGGGCCGTAGCCGCAAAAAGACGTACTGCGCAGGCGCCCCAAGAAATCCCCCAAGAAATGCCGTGAGAGGCGGCCAAGACCACAAAAAAAAGGAGTGAGCACAGAAAAAAGGAGTCAAACGCAGGCGACGCATACAGCGCAGCACGAGCAAACCCCCCCCCCAAACCACAAGCAACGGACGGGACACACACAGAGGACGATTCAACAAGCCCCTGGCACACAAAAAAAAAGAGCACGCAAACCCCCCCCCACACACACACACACAAGCAACGGACGGGACACACACAAAGAGGAGGATTTAATCCCATTACACACGAAATGGGACGCACACAAAGAGGAGGATTCAACAAGCCACAAGCACACAAAAAAAAGAAGCCGCGAGCAACACACACAGCCCATTGGACACGAAACGGGACAGACTACGGACATAGCACACGAAACGTACACAAAAACGACGATTCAGACCCACGACCACAGTAACATAAATAACAAATGACACACAAAGCCCCATTTATAAATGAACCGTCCGTATTAAACATACGTCATCTCAACACGTTCACAATATGCAGCATAGGTAGATCTCATTACAATGAGGCACTATTAACCGTTCAACCGCAGAAAAGGCTCCATATTAACAGTGAGTGCAATACTCCTTATTACTTATCCATATTTCTAGAAGAAAAAATGTCTCGGCTCCAAAAACGCAAAGCTCAACTAAAGCTTCTAACTAACGATGTACCTAAAAGTAAAAACTTTATGAACTGCATTAGATCCTACAATAGTTAATTTGCTTTTGCATCTACCGGAGTAAATATCAAGCCACCAAAAGGCAATGGCCCATACTGCTTTCGCATATGTGCACAAATACTGCATCGCATTGGAACAGTGCACCCTGAAACAAATCAACAACGCAAATATGCACAAATCTACATCCTAGATCCACATGACGCAATCTATCAATCAAAGTGCTGCATCGCAACAGGCACGGATTCAAAACGAAACACCTCCCGTCTCAGACATACGTTAACGGCAAGGAAGGCTACAACGGGCTTCTCACACAGCACAGGCAAATCGATTACAGCTCCAAAACAACACGTCCCAAATACTACACATGCAACAACGCGCCTCTCAAACGGCACAAGCAAAACATACACCAGGAAAATTCATTCGGATTAATGAATGTCATTTGCAATCATTGTCATTCAGTTCACTTCCCTGAAGAAACAACTGGCAATACAAGTAATACATTTACACGTTGTTGTCAAAAGGGTCAAATTAGACTGCCTCCTTTACATTCATATCCTGAATATCTACAGAAGCTTCTAACTAACGATGTACCTGAAAGTGAAATCTTTAACAAGTGCATTAGATCCTACAAATCGGTATCCACTATGAACATTAACGGTGGCACTGCACGTGACATCCGTCTTGCAAAAATGTTAATTATTGATGAATGTACAATGGCATCCAGTCACTTACTCAACACCATTCATAAACTTCTACAAACGTTTATGAATAATAATATTCGCTTTGGAGGAAAGGTACTTTTATTAGGAGGAGATTTTAGACAGTGCTTAGCTATTCTTCCACATGCCATGCACTCAGCTATTGTTCAGTGCACCTTAAAATACGCAGACAATTGGCATTGCTTTCAAAAGATACAGTTAGTAAAAAAGATACGATGTCCAGAACCAGATCATAACAATTGCTTATTACAACTGGGAGATGGTACACTCACCAATACAGATGGACTTCACCCACATATTATTACAATTCCTCAAGCCTTTATCTGCGACGACTTAGTTACAGACAGATTTGGAACAGCAATCTCATTAGACCAAATGCCCCTTTTAACACAACACACTATATTATGTCCAAAAAATATTAATGTGGAAAACATAAATACCAAGTCATTCCATTACTTCCTGGAGAGACACAACTCTTTCTAAGCTCTGACAAACTTGACTCTGATCACAACAATAACCATCTTCATTGACATTACAAGTTCTGACCTGGAATTACCTTTTACACTTAAACGGCATGTACAAAGAAATTTTCCAATAAACCTTTACACTGTGCCACACACTTTATTGTTTGCTTTCTATTTGCATCATCTACACCTTCACACTATTCTATATCTCATTCATACATCACACTCTTTGTCATTCCCAACACCAGGGGTTGGCGAGCGAAGCCCCCTAGTCAGATGAGAATGTATATTATAAGCTGTTTTGAGTGGTTTTAAGGCAGACACTAGTGAATTGCTTAGCAGAAACTAGTCTCTAGTGATTTGATTTTTTCTATGTGTAGGACACCTGTTTCTACAAGTGTTTCATTAAACAGTTGGGGCTTCAAATTTGTTCTTTTCTTTGAACCTTTCCTCGTTCATGAATATTAACTTGACCGTATTAATATCACTATGTCAGCATATTGGACAATTTTAGTTGAGAGATAATATGAAAGATGAAACATTTAGTTGAATAAGAGATTTATTGTGAAAAGTCCACACAGTATGAGCCTGTTTATGTCTGCACTGGATATTACCTGTCAGCAGAAGGGGAGAAACATTGTTAAAGCAGATGGACAGGTGTGGGATCTGATAACTAGAAAGAAGCTTCAGAACAATTTTATATGTTTACAAGTTTGGAAAAGAAACTCTAATATGTGATTAAACATGCATATCTTTTCTGAACCACCTTAACTCAAATGCATCTCTGCAGAATTAAGTCAGTTGCAACCAGTGTTGCTGAAAATACGCAACTGTTCCTAGGAATCCTGAACTGGAATAGAGGGATGGAAATGGAAGAATGAATATTAATTTGAACATGTGTAATTTAAGATTTTCTTTTTTTTTTTTCTCTATTTACAGGTCCAATTTGTTACAGTCACAATTCACATTGGCCAGTTTTTCTTCATGAAAGATTGTCCGTATCAGTATCCAGTGTTTTTGTACATTATTTGCTTATATGGATGCAGCTTTTTAGTACTCTTCCTCAACTTCTGGTATCATGCTTATACCAAAGGTAACAGGCTGCCAAAAACACTTAAAAATGGAGTAAATGCAAGAAAAGAACAGTAACAGTTCTGAACAGAAGTAGCCTATCTCTGTGCAAGTGACAATCTCAAGCATGATTTAATGATGTGGAGAAAGCATATATTGTTTTAAATTTATACATTTCTCCTGAAGTATTTACTAGATGCATTCATACACAATATCCATGTGTATTCATTTTACTGTACTTTTTTACTGTGTACTATTAAGTTTCAACATTTGGAACCATCTAAAACCATTTTTGAAATATCTTCTCCATTCTCTTCAGTAAGGTTGTGTAGTATTGTTTGAAATTATTTATTTAGTGAAATGTGAATTAGGTTTATTTCATGACATAGTAAGGTGTATTCTCAGTTCACATTTTTCTAGATTTAGTTATTTTGTTTGCATAGATCATGTTCCCTTTATAAAAGAATTACAGCATGCATGTTACTCTCTGAATATGCAATTTAATTTTTGAAAGAGTTGAATTTATTTATTTGCCATGTGTTGAATGTTTCTGCTTTAATGACACTTTCTTTGCAACAAGCATGCACTTCACCTTTATAGTGGTATAATCCTTCCACATTCGTGAGGTGTATCTATGCCATATATAAAATACAATGTGTGTATGTATGTATGTGCGTGTGTTTGTCTATATGTATGTGTGTGCGTGTGTGTATATGTATGTATGTATATATGTTTGTTTATATATATATATGTATATATACAGTATATGTGTGTATATGTATATATAAAATTAGTATAAAACAGATGCACATACTGTATGTACACATGTTATTTTAAATTTTAATATCAACTGATGTAGGCAGTATAATGTGGTCTTTACCATTGTAGATATGATATACTACCTAAAATTATTTTGAATTTGTTCTTTTAATTCAAACTTTCAACATGATTTTCTAACAATTGTTATGACTTTCAGAAACAGAAAAAGCAAATGGTTTAACATTTACATAAATCTGCTTTCTGGAAAGAACTAATTTGTGCATTTTGGAGGTCAATAATTAGGGACTTTTATAATACAAATTATTCTGTATAGCTACCATACTTGCTTATTTGAATAGCCTGCATTGTATTTTCTGTTTTTTTTTTATTTTTTATTCTTGTTTAAGTTACTGTACTTAACACTGCAGTATAACAATTTTGTACACTGATATCAATCAATTCTGTTAACTCTGTTATCAACTAAGTATTTTTATGTAGTAATGAATGTCTCTTCCGTAGACATGATGCTACATTTCAATTACAAACTCTTGAATTTGAACTGGTTTTTTTTTCTTTTGTACTGTACACAATGAAAACAACTGTGAGAAATGTTTTTCTTAAAGTATGTTCTAAACACTATAGGTAACCTGTGATTTCTGTTTTGCATTGACAAATGCTATAATATGCCCCAGTACATCAGACAAAGACATGTCAAACACATTTATATTGAGCTGAATTGTTCAGCTATAATCTTATCTTGCCACCTGCATATTAACACAGTGCAATTCTAGTGGTCAGCGACCCTCTTTAGTTTAAAGGTTGTACCTCTCAAGCATGCTAACATTCACCCCTCAGTAATCTGTGGCAGCAGAGTCTTTCATGGTGCTTCTTTCTAAAAGAAATCTATGAATACAAGTGTACTTCAATTTTGCTACTCTAGACTCATTTGTAGTTACATTCTGTAAGTTAAAGAAAAACCTGTAGAAAGATTTACAATCATTTATTTCTCCTGACTCCCCACCCAAACTCCCACCACCCCTGTTTTCCCTAAATTTTTATTGTACTTCATACCATACCATTAATTTAGTTTGATTGGTCATCAAAACTACCTGCCTAAATCTATTTTTGTAGCAGTATACTATATTCAGTATAATACTGTCTTAACATCTGACAGAAAATAAATGCATGTGTTTTTTTTTTTTGTAAATATTTTAAACTTGCAAAGAAAAGCTGTGAACTAGACAGTGAAGTAGTTCAGGACTGGATACCTGGATCATTCTGCTGCTTCTTGGCTGCACGTTCTGCTCATGAGTTTTTAATAGATAAAAGTTCTGTACTGCTTAAAGACACTGAACAGTTGCCACAGTTAATCTTTTCTACTTTTTAATGATCACAGTGATGATACCTGTAAACTACAGCTGAAATCAGCTACTTAATTTGAGACTAATTTTAATAATTTTTCATATTTATTCTTTGGGTTCCATAATAAGTAAGTGAAAGTTACAGTTGACAGATGTAGTTATTCTCTGTCGTCTTGCCTTTCAAGTGGAATGTTATGTCTTTGAAGAATTAAGTACAAAACACCTTTCACACTGTATTTTTTTGGAAAATCCTTATTTTGAAGTCATTGTATATGATATTACATAAATACATCTTTATCCATTGTACATCTATTTCTTAACATCTCTAAATCAATTTCCAAACATTCTGTAGTGGGTTAGGAATTGCATTAGTGTTGCTGTTTATGTTGGTAAATTAACAAAAAGTTGAATCCGCTTACAATATTGTTAAACTTGTTTCTAATCTTAAAAAGCATTCCTGTATTGTAAAATTTACAAAAATGTAGACTCCACCTGGGAATTCCTGGCTTTTCAAGATTTGTCCGGTGAGAACCACTTTAGCTTTTTAAAATGTGTCTTATTCATGGCCATAATCAAGCTAAATTGTAGTTATAGAACCCATGGTGCCATGAACCTTGGGTGGATTTGGTGATTCTTTATGGTATTAGAATATTCTCTCCCAGCTTTGTATTTGCATTGATAGAGCTGATGGAGTTTTGCATAAAAATAATTTGTTTGTGCACACTGTAAATTTAGAATGAAAACCAACACCCCACCCCACCATCTGTGATTTTGTCATTGACATAGAACAGAATTACTATCAACTCTGACTCTGTTGATTTGAGGAGAAAAATATATCCTGACAACTGTTCTAGTTTATGGAAAATGATAAAGGATTACACTAGGAGGAGTAGGAGTTTGGGAGCATGCACTGATACAGTGCCTTGCCGCACCTACCACACACTAGAACTTTCAAACTAATTTAATGTTTTGAATAGGAAAACCTTTTGTGATGAAAAGAGAATAAAATGGATGCTTAATTCCACTTGCAGTAATGACATCTGTGTATCTGCTGGGAATCA